>NW_026606311.1:0-142500 GCF_029834395.1 Sorex fumeus | reverse complement strand
TCCCGTCCCAATCCTCGGCCTCGTTCCGGGCTGATTCCGACCCCGGCGCTTAGCTCTGCGGCACCAGCCGCAGAGGGCCGGGCCATGCATCTGGGCTGCCCCGCGCCCGGCCTGGCCCTCGGCCCCTTTCCGGGCCGCTGCCGACCCCGAGGAATAGCTCCGTGGTCCCATAGGACCGAGGGTCGGGGCGCGCGCCCGGGCCGCCCAACTCCCGGCCCGGTCCTCGGCCCCGGTCTGGGCTGCTGACGACCCCGGGGCTTAGCTGCGCGACACCAGCGGGCTGAGGGTTGGGCCGCGCGCCTGTGCCAACCCGCGCCCGGCTAGGCCCTCGGCCCCGCTCTGGGCCGCTGCTGACCCCGGGGTTTAGCTCTGCGGCAGCCGCGCGCTGAGGGCGGTATGCGCTCCAGGGCCGCACCGCGCCCGGCCCGGCCCTCGGACCACCTCCAGGCCGCTGCCGACCCCGGGGGTTAGCCCCGCAGCACTCGCTGGTGGAGGGCCGGGACTCGCGCCCGGAACACCCCCAGGCCCGTCCCCGCCCTCGGTCCTGCCCCGGACCTCTGCTGACCCCGGGGCTTAGCTCCGCGGAACCCGCCTGCCGAGGCCGGGCCGCGTGCCCGGGCCACCCCGCGCTCGTACCGACACTTGGCCGCTCTCCAGACCGATGCCGACCCCGGGGCTTAGCTCCGCGGCACCCGCCGGCGCATGATGGTGCCGCGTGCCCGGTCTGCCCCGCGCCCTGCCTGGCCCTCGTCCCTGCTCCGGGCCGCTGCCAACCCTGGGGCTTAGCTCTGCTGCACCTGCCGGCAGAGCACCGGGCCACGTGTCCTGGCCGCCCTGCTCCCGTCGGGACCCTCCGCTGCGCTCCGGGCCTCTGCTGATCCTGGGGCTTAGCTCCGCGGCACCCGCCGGCGGAGGACCGGGTCGTGCACCCGAGCCGCCCCGCTCCCCTCCTGACCCTCGGTCGCGTTCTGGGCCGCTGCCGACCCCGGGGCTTAGCTCTGCGGCACCCATCGGCGGAGGGCCAGGCCTCGCGACCGGGCCACCCCACGCCCGGCCCGGGCCTTGGCCCCGCTCCGGGCCACTGCCGACCCCGGGGTTTAGCTCCTCGGCACAGAACAGTGGAGGGCAGGGCCGAGTGCCAGGGCCGACCTGTGCCCGGCTCAGCCCTCGGCCCTGCTCTGGGCCGCTGCTGACCCCAGGGCTTAGCTCCGCGGCACCCACCGGCGCAGGACCGTGCCGCATGCCCGGTCTGCCTCGCGCCCTGCCCTGCCCTCGTCCCTGCTCTGGGCCGCTGCCAATCCTGGGGCTTAGCTCCGCGGCACCTGCTGGCGGAGGACCGGGCCACGTGTCCCGGCTGCCCCGCTTCCGTCGGAGCACTCGGCCGCGATCCGGACCGCTGCCAACTCTGGGGCTTAGCTCCGTGGCACCCGCGGACCGAGGGCGGGGCCGCGCACCTGGGCCGCCCTGCGCCCTGCCCGGCCCATGGCCCGCTCTGGGCAGCTGAAGACCCCGGGGCTTAGCTCCGCGGCACCCACAGGCACAGGACGGTGCCGCGCGCCCGGTCTGCCCCGCGCCCTGCCCGGCCCTCGTCCCAGCTCCGGGCCGCTGCCGACCCCGGGGCTTAGCTCCGCGACACCCGCCTCAGGAGGACCGGGCCGCGCGCCAGAGCCGCCCCGCTCCCGTCCCGACCGTCGGCCGCGTTCTGGGCCGCTGCTGACCCCGCGGCTTAGCTCTGCGGCATTTGTCGGCGGAGGGCCAGGCCTCATGACCGGGCCACACCGTGCCAGGCCCGGCCCTTGGCCCCGCTCCGGGCTGCTGCTGACCCCGGGGCTTAGCTCCGCGGCACCCTCCGGCGCAGGGCCTGGCCACGCACCCGGGCCGCCCAGAGCCCTGCCAGGCCCTCGGCCCCGCTCCGGGCCGCTGCCGACCCCAGGGCTTAGCTCTGCGGGACACGCCGCGGAGGGCCGGGCCGCATGTCCGGGCCGCCCCGCGCCCGGCCCGGTCCTTGGCCCTGGTCGTGGCCGCTGACGACCCCGGGACTTAGCTCCGTGACACCAGCGGGCCAAGGGCCGGGCCGCGCGCCTGGGCTGCCCCGCGCCCCTGCCCGGCCCTCGGCCATGCTCCGGGACGCTGCCAAACCTGGGGCTTAGCTCCTCAGCACACAACGGCGGAGGGCCGGGCCGAGCGCCAGGGCCGATCCGTGCCCGGCTCGGCCCTCGGCCCCGCTCTGGGCCGCTGCTGACCCCGGGGCTTAGCTCTGCGGCAGCCGCAGGCCGAGGTCAAGGCCGCGCTCCTGGGCCGCACCGCGCCCGGCCTGGCTCTGGGCCCACCTCCGGACCGCAGCCGACCCCGGGGCTTAGCCATGCGGCATCCGCCGGCCGAGGGCTGGGCCTCGTGACCGGGCCACCTCGCGCCCTGCCCGGCCCTCGGCCCCGCTCCGGTCTGCTGCCAAACCCGGGTCTTTGCTTCACGACACATGCGAGCCGAGGGCCGAGCCGCGCGCCGGGGACATTTACCGCACCCGGCCCGGCCCTGGCCCTGCTCCAGGCCGCTGCCGACCCCGGGTCTTAGCTCCGCGGAACCCGCGGGCCTAGGGCGGGGTCGCAGAGCCCGGACCGCACCGCGCACGGCCAGGCCCTTGGCCCCGCTCCGGGCCGCTGCCGACCCCTTGGCTTAGCTCCGCCGGCACCTGCCGGCGGAGTACTAGGCCACGTGTCCATGCTGCCCCACTCCCGTCGGGACCCTCGGCCACGCTCCGTGCTGCTGCCAACCCTGGGTCTTAGCTCCTTGGCACCCGCGGACCGAGGGCGGGGCCACGCGCCCAAGCCGCACCGGGCCCGGCCCTGCCCTCGGCCCCACTCCAGGCCGCTGCCGACCCCGGGACTTTGCTCCTCAGCACCCGCGGCCCGAAAGCCGGGCCTAGTGCCTGGGCCGCCCCTTACCCGTACCAACACTCGGCCGCTCTCTAGACTGCTGCTGACCCCGGGGCTTAGCTCCGCGGCACCCACCGGCCGAGGGCCAGGCCGCGCGTCCGGGCTGCCCCGCACCCGTAACGACACTCGGGCACTCTCCAGACCGCTGCCGACCCCGGAGCTTAGCACCGCGGCACCCGCGGGACGAAGGCAGGGCCGCGTGTCTGGGCCAACCAGTGCCCGGCCCGGCCCTCGGCCCCGCTCCGGGTCGCTGCCGACCCCGGGGCTTAGCTCTGTGGCACCAGAGTGCCGAAGGCCATGACGCGTGCCCGGGCCGCCCCGCGCCCGTACCGACACTCGGCCGCACTCCAGACCGCTGCGAACCCCAGGGCTTAGCTCCACGGCACACTCAGGCGGAGGACCGGGCCACGTGCCCTGGCCACCCCGCTCCCCTCGGTACCCTCGGCCGCGCTCCGGGCTGCTTTCTACCCCGGGTCTTAGCTCCACGGCGCCAGCTCTGGGCAGCTGCTGACCGCAGGGCTTAGCCACGCGGCACCTGCCGGCGGAGGGCCAGGCCACGCTCCCGGGCCGCCCCGTGCCGGCCCATCCTTCGGACCCGCACCGGGCCGCTGCTAACCCCGGGGATTAGTTCCGTGGCACCTGCCGGTTGAGGGCAGGGAGGCGCCTGGGCCACACCGCGCCCGGCCCAGCCCTCGGCCCCGCCCCAGGCCGATGCCGACTCCGGGTCTTAGCTCCGTGGCACCCGTGGGACGAAGGCCGGGCTGCGTGCCTGGGCTAACCCGCGCCCGGCCCGGCCCTCGGCCCCGCTCCAGGCCACTGCCGACCCCGGGGCTTAGCTCCGTGGCACCAGCGTGCCGAAGGCCGGGCCGTGTGCCCGGGCCGCCCCGCGCCCGGCCCAGGCCCTCGGCCCCGCTGCGGGCCGCTGCCGACACCGGGGCTTAGCTCCGCGGAACCGGCACGTCCCTCGGCCCCGCTTTGGGCCACATCTGACCCCGGGGTTTAACTCCTTGACACCCCCCGGCCGAGCGTTGGGCCGCACGCCCGAGCCGCCCCGCTCCCGTCCCGACCTTCGGCCTCGTTCCGGGCCGCTGCAGACCCCGGGGCTTAGCTCTGCGGGACACGCCACGGAGGGCCGGGCTGAGCGTCCGGGCTACCCCACGCCTGGCCCGGTCCTTGGCCCTGGTCCGGGCCGCTGACGACCCCGGGACTTAGCTCCGTGACACCAGCGGGCCAAGGGCCGGGCAGCGCGCCTGGGCCGCCCCGCGCCCCCGCCCGGCCCTCGGCCACGCTCCGGGCCGCTGCCGACCCTGGGGCTTAGCTCCTCGGCACACAACGGCGGAGGGCTGGGCCGAGCGCCAGGGCCGACCCGTGCCCGGCTTGGACCTCGGCCCCGCTCTGGGCCGCTGCCGACTCCGGGGTTTAGCTCCGCAGCACCCGCCGTCGGAGGGCCGGTCCGCGCACCCTGTCCGGTCACACACGGCCCGGCCCTCGGCCACGCTCCGGGCCGCTGCCAACCCCGGGGCTTAGCTCTGCGGCACCCGCGGGCCGAGGGCAGGGTCGCGCGCATGGGCCACCCCGCGCCCGTACCGACATTCGGCCGTGCTAAGGGCCGATGCAGACCCCGGGGATTAGCTCCGCTGAACCCGCCGGCGGAGGACCAGGCCGCGCGACCGGGATGTCCTGCGCCCGGCTCGGCACTCGGGCCCGCTCCGGGACGCTGCCGACCCTGGGGCTTAGCTCAGCGGCACCTGAGGCCCGAGGGCCGGGCCACGTACCCGGGCCGCCCCGCTTCTGTCGCGACCCTCAGCCGAGCTCCGGGCCGCTGCTGATCCCAGGAGATAGCTCCGCAGCAACCGTCGGCGGAGGGCCTGGCCGCCCACCTGGGCCACCCCGCGCCCGGCACGGCACTCGGCCTCGCTCCTGGCTGCTGCCGACCCCGGGGCTTAGCTCCGTGGCACCTGCCGGCCGAGGGCGGGGCCGCGTGCCCGGGCCACCCCACGCCTGGCTTGGCCCTCGGCCCCACTCCGGGCCGCTGCCAACCCCAGGGCTTAGCTCCGCGGCACCCGCCGGTGGAGGGCCGGGCTGTGCGCCCGAGCCGCCCCGCTCCCATCCCGACCCTCGGCCGCATTTTGGGTGGCTGCCAACCCCGGGACTTAGCTCTGCGGCACCCGCCAGCAGAGGGCCGGGCCGCTCACCTGGCTGCCCCACGCCCGACCCGGACCTCGGACCCGCTCCGGGCCCCTGCCGACGCCGGGGCTTATCTCCGCAGCACACGCCAGCGGAGGGCCTGGCCACGCGCCCGGGCCGCCCAGCGCCTGGCGCGGCCCTCGGCCCCGCTCCTGGTGGCTGCCGACGCTGGGGCTTAGCTCCGCGGCACCCGTGGGCCGAGGGCGGGGCCGCGCCCGTGCCGCTCCGCGCCCAGCCCGGCCCTCGGCCCCACTTCAGGTTGCTGCCGACCCCGGGGCTTAACTCCGTGGCACACACCGGCGGAGATCCGTGCCACGTGCCCGGGCTGCCCCGCAGCCGGCCCAACCCTCTTCCCCGCTACTGGCCGCTGCTGACCCCGGTGCTTAGTTCCGCGGCACCCACAGGCAGAGGGCCTGTCCACGCGTTCGGGCCGTCCAGCGCCCAGCCCGGCCCTTGGCCTCGCTCCGGGCCACTGCCAACCCCAGGGCTTAGCCCTGCGGCACACGCGGGCCGAGGGCTGTGCCGCGCGCCAGGGCCGCCCCTTGCCCGGCCCTTCCCTGGCCCCGCTCCGGGCCACTGCCGACCCGAGGGCTTAGCCCCGCGGCACCCGTCAGCGGAGGGCCGGGACGCACGCCCGGGCCCGCCGCGCCCACCATATCCCTCGGCCCCGCTCCGGGCAGCTGTCGACCGCAGGGCTTAGCTCCACGGAAACTGCGGGCTGAGCGCCGGGCCGCGAGGCATGGCCAACCCTCCCCCTCCACGGACCTCGGCCCCGCTGCGGGCCGCTGTCGACCGCAGGGCTTAGCTCCACGGAAACTGCGGGCTGAGTGCCGGGCCGCGAGGCATGGCCGACCCTCCCCCTCCACGGACCTCCGCCCCGCTCCGGGTCGCTGCCTACCCCGGGCTTAGCTACGCGGCATCCGCCGGCGGAGGGCCGGGCCGCGTGCCTGGGATGCCCCGCGCCCATCTCGGCCCTCCTCCCCGCTCTGCGCCACTGCCGACCCCGGGACTTAGCTTTGCGGCACCCGCCGGTGGAGGACCGGGCCGAGCGCCCGGGCTGCCCCGCGCCCGTCACAGCCCTCGGCCCCGCTCCAGGCCACTGCCAACCTCGGGGCTTAGCTCCGGGGCACCCGCGGGCCAAAGGTTGGGCCGCGCGCACAGGCCGCCCCACTCCCGTCCCGACACTCGGCCGTGCTTCGGGCCGCTGCCGACCCCGGGGCTTAGCTCCACGGCACCCACCGGCGGAAGGCCGGGCCGCGCGCCCGAGCCGCCCCGCTCATGTCCCAACCCTCGGCCGCGTTCTGGGCCACTTCCGACCCCGGGGCTTAGCTCCGCGACACACGCCGGCGGAGGACCGTGCCGCATATCGGGGCCGCCCCTCGCCCGTCCCAGCACTGGCCCCGCTCCGGGCCGCTGCGGACCCCGGGGCTTAACTCCGCGGCACCCGCCGGCGGAGGGCCTGTCCACTCGCCCGGGCCGCCCAGCACCCGGCCCGGCCCTCAGCCCCGCTCCTGGCCGCTACTGGCCCCAGGACTTAGCTCCGCGGCACCCACCGGCCGATGGCCGGGTCGTGCACCTGGGATGCCCCGCGGCCCCACTCCGCCCCACTGCCCAAACCGGGGCTTAGCTCTGCGGCACCCGCCGGCGGAGGGCCGGGCCGTGCGCCGGGCCGCCCCGCACCCGTGCCGACCCTCGGGCCCGCTCCGGGCCGCTGACGACCCCAGGGCTTGGCTCCACGGACCCCGCCGGCGGAGAACCGGGCCGTGCGACCAGGCCACCCAGCCCCCAACCCGGTCCTCGGCCCCGCTCCTGGCCGCTGCAGACCGTGGGACTTAGCTCCGCGGCACCCGCGGTCCGAGGGCTGGGCCACGCGCCCAGTCCACCCCGCGCCCGGCATGGCCCTGGTCCCGCTACGGGCCGCTGCCAACCCAGGGGCTTAGCTCCGCGGCACCCGCCGGCAGAGGCCCGTGCCGCACGCCAGGGCTGCCCCGCGCCTGACCCGGCCTCGTCCCCCCTCCGGGCCGCTGCCGACCCCGGGGCTTAGCTCGACGGCACCCGCCGGCGGAGGACCGGTACACTTGCCCAACTGCCCCAATCCCGTCCCGACCATCGGCCGCTCTCCGGGCCGCTGCCGAACCCGGGGCTTAGCTCCGCGGCACCCACGTGCCGAGGGCCAGGCTGCGTGCCCGGGACGCATCGCACACGGCATGGCCCTCGGACCCGCTCCGGGCCGCTGCCGACCCAGGGGCTTAGCTCTGCGGCACCCGCCAGTGGAGGGCCGGGCCGAGAGCCTGGGCTGCCCCACGCCCGGCCTGGCCCACCTCCCCGCTCCTGGCCGTTGCCGACCCCGGGGATTAGCTCCGTGGCACACGCTAGCGGAGGGCCTGGCCACGCGCATGGGTCAACCAGCGCCCGGCCTGGCCCTCGGCCTCGCTCCGGGCCGCTGCCGACCTCCAGGCTTAGCTCCGCGGCACCCACAGGCCTTGGGCAGGGCCACGTGCCAGGGCCGCTGCGTGCCCCGCCCGGCTCTGGCCCCGCTCCATGCCGCTGCCGACCCCGGGGCTTAGCTCCGCGGCACCCCCAGGCGGAGGGCTAGGCCACGCGCCCTGGACTCCCCGCGACTGGCCCGGCCCTAGGACCTGCTCTGGGCCGGTGCCTACCCTGAGGCGTAGCTCCGCGGCACACGCCAGCAGAGGGCCTGGCCACGCACCTGGGCCGCCCAGCGCCCAGCCCGGCCCGTGGCCTCGCTCCGGGCCGCTGCCGACCCCGGGGCTTAGCTCCGCGGCCCATGCGGGCTGAGGGACAGGCCGCGCGCTGGGGCGGTCCCGCGCCCGGCCCGGCCCTGGCCCCGCTCCGGGCCGCAGCCGACCCCAGGGCTTAGCTCCGTGGCACCCGCCGGGGGTGGGGCCGGGCCGCCCGCCTGGGCTGGCCGCGCCCGCTACGGCTCTCGGCCCCGCTCCGGGCCGCTGCTGACCCCTGGACTTAAGCTCCGCGGCACCCGCGGGACAAGGGCCGGCTGCGCGCACCGGCCGCTCTGCTCACGTCCCGACACTCGGCCACGCACCGGGCCGCTGCCGACCCCGGGGCTTACCTCCGCGGCCCACGCGGGCTGAGGGACGAGCCGCGCGCCGGGGCGCTGCCAACTCCAGGGCTTAGCTCCACGGCACACGCGGTCCGAAGGCTGTGCCGCGGGCCAGCGCCGCCCCGCACCCGGCCCTGCCCTGGCCCTGCTCTGGGACGCTGCCTAACCTGGGGCTTAGCTCTGCGGCACCCGCTTGCCGAGGGCCAGGCCGCGTGCCCGGGCCGCACCGCGCCCGGCCTGGCCTTCGGCCCCGCTCTGGGCTTCTGCCGACCCCAGGGCTTAGCTCCGCAGCACCCGCGGTCCGAGGGTTGGGCCGCGCGCCCTAGCCACCCCGCTACCTTCCTGCCCCTCAGCCGCATTCTGGGCCGCTGGCGAACCAGGGGCTTAGCTCTGCGGCACCCGCCGGCTGAGGGCTGGGCCACACGCCCGGGCAGCCCCGCGCCCGGCCCAGCCTTCGGCCCTGCTCTGGGCCGCTGCCGAACCCTGGGCTTAGCTCCGCGGCACCCGCGTGCCGAGGGCAAGGCTGTGTGCCTGGGCCGCACCGCGCCCGGCCCGGCCTTCGGCCCCGCTCCGGGCCGCTGCCAAACCCGAGGCTTAGCTCCGCGGCACATGCGGGCAACGGGCCGTGCCAGACGCCGTGTCCGCCTTACGCTCCACCCGGCCCTGGCCCCGCTCCGGGCCGCTTCCGACCCGGGGCTTAGCTTCGCGGCACTCACCGGCGGAGGGCCAGTACTCGCGCCCGGGACAGCCGCGCCCGTCACGGCCTTCGGCCACGCTCCGGGCTGCTGCCGACCCTGGGGCTGAGCTCCGCGGCACCCGCGGGCTGAGGGTCGGGCCACGCGCCTGCGCCGCCCCGCGCCCGACCTGGCCCTCGCCCCAGCTCCGGGCCACTGCCGACCCCGGGGCTTAGCTCCGAGGCACCCGCCATGGCCCTCGGCCCCGCTCCGGGCCGCTGCTGACCCCTGGGCTTAAGCTCCACGGCACCCGCGGGACAAGGGCCGGCCTCGCGCCGGGGTGTTGCCAACTCCAGGGCTTAGCTCCGTGGCACACGCGGGTCGAGGGCTGTGCTGCGGGCCAGCGCCGCCCCGCACCCGGCCCTGCCCTGGCCCTGCTCCAGGCCGCTGCCGACCCTGGAGCTTAGCTCCGCGGCACCCGCGGGCAAAGGGCGGTGCCGCGGACAGGGCCTGGCCCCGCTCTGGGCCACTTCCGACCCGGGGCTTAGCTCCGTGGAACCACCCGGCGGACCGCTCGGCAGCGTGCCCGTGGCGCCCCGCGCCTGGCCCGGCCTTCGGCTGCTGCTGTCCCCGGGGCTTAGCTCTGCGGCACCCGCGGTCCAAGGATCGGTGGAGGGTCGGGCCGAGAGCCTGGGCGCCCCGCACCTGGCCCGGCCCACGTCCCCGCTCCGGGCCGCTGCCGACCCCGGGGCTTAGCTCCGCGGTCCCCGCCGGCCGAGGGACGGGCCGCGCGATTGTGCCGCCATTCACCCATCTGGCCCTAGGCCCCGCTCCGGGGTGCTGCCGACCCCGGGGCTTAGCTCCGCTGCACCCTCGGGCCGAGAGGGGCGCCCCGTGCATTGTCCGGTCCTCAGACCCGGTCATGGCCGCTCCGGGCCCCGGGGCTTACCTCCGCGGCAACGCCGTCGGAGGACACGGCCGCGCACCTGGGCCGTACTGCGCCCGGCCCGTCCTTCGGCCCCGCTCCGGGCCGCTGCCGACTCCGGGGCTTAGCTCTGCGGCACCTGCCGGCGGAGGGCCTGGCCATGCGTCTGGGCCGAACAGCACCCGGCCCGCCCCTCGGACTCGCTCCGGGCCGCTGCCAACCCCGGGGCTTAGCTCTGCGGCCCACTCGGGCCGAGGGACGGGCCGTGCGCCGGGGCCACCCCATGCCTGATCCGGCACTCGGCCCCGCTCCGGGACGCTGCCGACCCCAGGGCTTAGCTCTGCTGCATATGCCAGCGGAGGGCCTGGCTACGCGCCTGGGCCGCCCTTCGCCCAGCCCGGCCCTCGGCCTCGCTCTGGGCCCCTGCCGACCCTGGGTCTTAGCTCCGTGGCACCCGCCGGCCGAGGGCAGGGCCGCACACCTGGGTCGCCCAGCGCCTAGCCCGGCCCTCAGTCTCACTGTCGACCCCGGGGCTTAGCTCCGCGGCCCCCGCGCCCGAGGACAGGCACCACGCTGGGGCCGCCCCGCGCCCGACCCGGCCCTCGGCCCTGCTGCGGGCCGCTGCCAATCCCAGGGCTTAGCTCCGCGGCACCCACCAGCGGAGGACCGGGCCGCGCGCCCGGGCCAACCCGCCCCCGGCACGGTCCTCGGCCCCGCTCCGGGCTGATGCAGACTGTAGGATTTATCTCCGCAGCACCCGTGTTCCAAGGGCCGGGCCGCGTCCAGGACGCTCCGCGCCCGGCACGGCCCTGGCCCCACTACGGGCCGCTGGCGACCCTGGGGCTTAGCTCCGAGGCACCCGCTGGCGGAGGACCGTGCCGCACGCCTGGGCTGCCCCGCGCCTGACCCGGCCCTCGTCTCCCCTCCGGGTCGCTGCTGACCCCGGGGCATAGCTCCGCGGCACCCGCCGGCAGAGGACCTGGCCACGTGCCTGACTGCCCCGATCCCGTCCCAACCATCGGCCATGCTCCGGGCCGCTGCCGAGCACGGGGCTTAGCTCCGCGGCACCCGCCGGCCGATGGCCGGGTCGTGCACCCAGGACGCCCCGCGGTCCCACTCCGCGCCGCTGCCCAATCCGGGGCTTAGCTCTGCGGCACCCGCCAGCGGAGGGCCGGGCCACGCGCTGGGCCGCCCCGCACCTGCCCCGGCCCTCGGGCCCGCTCCGGGCCGCTGCCGACCCTGGGGCTTGGCTCCGCGGCAACCACCGGTGGAGGACCGGCCGAGCGACCGGGCCACCCAGCCCCCGGCCAGGTCCTCGGCTCCGCTCCGGGCCGCTGCCGACCCCGGGACTTAGCTCCGTGGCACCCGCGGGACAATGGCCGGGCCGCGCACATATGCCTCTCCGCTCCGGTCCCGACACTCGGCCGCGCTCTGGGCCGCTGTCGACCCCGAGGTGTAGCTCCGCGGCACACGCCAGCAGAGGGCCTGGCCAGGCGGCTGGGCCGCCCAGCGCCCAGCCCGGCCCTTGGCCTCGCTCCGGGGTGCTGCCGACCCCAGGGCTTAGCTCCGCGGCCCAGGCGGGCTGAGGGACAGGCCGCACGCCGGGGCCGCCCCGCGCACGGCCCGGCCCTGGCCCCACTCCGGGCCGCAGCTGACCCTGGGGCTTAGCTCCGTGGCACCCGCGTGACAAGTGTCAGGCCGCTCGCCTGGACTGCACCTTGCCAGGCCTGGCCTTCGGCCCGCTTCGGGCCGCTGCCGAGCCCGGGGCTTAGCTCCGCGGCACCCGCCGGCCGATGGCCAGGTCGTGCACCCAGGACGCCCCGCGTTCCCACTCCGCGCCGCTGCCCAAACCGGGGCTTAGCTCTGCGGCACCCGCCAGCGGAGGGCCGGGCCACGCGCTGGGCCGCCCCGCACCCGCCCCGGCCCTCGGGCCCGCTCCGGGCCGCTGCCGACCCTGGGGCTTGGCTCCGCGGCAACCACCGGTGGAGGACCGGCCGAGCGACCGGGCCACCCAGCCCCCGGCCAGGTCCTCGGCTCCGCTCCGGGCCGCTACCGACCCCGGGACTTAGCTCCGTGGCACCTGCGGGACAATGGCCGGGCCGCGCACATATGCCTCTCCGCTCCGGTCTCGACACTCGGCCGCGCTCTGGGCCGCTGTCGACCCCGAGGTGTAGCTCCGCGGCACACGCCAACAGAGGGCCTGGCCAGGCGCCTGGGCCGCCCAGCGCCCAGCCCGGCCCTTGGCCTCGCTCCGGGGTGCTGCCGACCCCGGGGCTTAGCTCCGCGGCCCAGGCGGGCTGAGGGACAGGCCGCACGCCGGGGCTGCCCCGCGCCCGGCCCAGCCCTGGCCCCGCTCCGGGCCGCAGCTGACCCTGGGGCTTAGCTCCGTGGCACCCGCGTGACAAGTGTCAGGCCGCTCGCCTGGACTGCACCTTGCCAGGCTTGGCCTTCGGCCCGCTTCGGGCCGCTAGCGAACCCGGGGCTTAGCTCCGCGGCACACGCGGGCAAAGGGCCGTGCCGCGCGCCGGGTCCGCCGCACGCCCCGCTCCGGGCCTTTGCAGACCGCGGGACTTAGCTCCGCGGCACCCGTGGTCCGAGGTCCGGGCCGCGCGCCCAGGACGCCCCGCGCACGGCACGGCCCTCGGCCCCGCTACGAGCCTAAGCCGACCCCGGGGCTTAGCTCTGCGGCACCCACCGGCGGTGGGGCCTGGCCGCCTGCCTGGGCAGATCGCGCCCGCGATGGCCCTCGGCCCCGCTCTGGGCCGATACTGACCCCAGGGCTTAGCTCCGCGGCACACGCCAGTGGAGGGCCTGGCCACGCGACTGGGAAGCCCAGCGCCCGGTCCGGCCCTCGGCCTCGCTCTGGGCCGCTGCCAACCCTGGGGCTTATCTCCGCGGAACCCACCGGAGTAGGGGTGGGCCGTGCGCCCGGGCCGCCCTCAACCGGGCCCGGCTCTCGGCCCCGCTCCGGGCAGCTGCCGAACCTGGGGCTTAGCTCCGCGGCACCTGCCGGCCGTGGGCAGGGCCGCACGCCTGGTTCGCCCAGCGCCCAACCCAGCACTCGGCCCTGCTCCGGGCCGCTGCCGACCCTGGGGCTTAGCTCCGCGGCACCCGCGGGCAAAGGGCGGTGCCGCGCGCAGGGCCTGGCCCCGCTCTGGGCCGCTTCCGACCCGGGGCTTAGCTCCGTGGAACCACCCGGCGGACCGCTCGGCAGCGTGCCCGTGGCGCCCTGCGCCCGGCCCGGCCTTCGGCCGCTGCTGTCCCCGGGGATTAGCTCTGCGGCACCCGCGGTCCAAGGATCGGTGGAGGGCCGGGCCGAGAGCCTGGGCACCCCGCACCCGGCCCGGCCCACGTCCCCGCTCCGGGCCGCTGCCGACCCCGGGGCTTAGCTCCGTGGTACCCGCCGGCCGAGGGACGGGCCGCGCGATTGTGCCGCCATTCACCCATCCGGCCCTAGGCCCCGCTCCGGGGCGCTGCCGACCCCGGGGCTTAGCTCCGCTGCACCCTCGGGCCGAGAGTTAGGGGCGCCCCGTGCATTGTCCGGTCCTCAGACCCGGTCATGGCCGCTCCGGACCCCAGGGCTTACCTCCGCGGCAACCGCCGTCGGGGGACGCGGCCGCGCACCTGGGCCGTACTGCGCCCGGCCCGTCCTTCGGCCCCGCTCCGGGCCGCTGCCGACTCCGGGGCTTAGCTCTGCGGCACCTGCCGGCGGAGGGCCTGGCCACGCGTCTGGGCTGAACAGCGCCCGGCCCGCCCCTCGGGCTCGCTCCGGGCCGCTGCCAACCCCGGGGCTTAGCTCTGCGGCCCACTCGGGCCGAGGGACGGGCCGTGCGCCAGGGCCGCCCCATGCCTGATCCGGCACTCGGCCCCGCTCCGGGCCGCTGCCGACCCCAGGGCTTAGCTTCGCGGCACATGCTAGCGGAGGGCCTGGCTACGCGCCTGGGCCGCCCCGCGCCCAGCCCGGCCCTCGGCCTCGCTCTGGGCCCCTGCCGACCCTGGGTCTTAGCTCCGCGGTACCCGCCGGCCGAGGGCAGGGCCGCACACCTGGGTCGCCCAGCGCCCAGCCCGGCCCTCAGTCTCACTGTCGACCCCGGGGCTTAGCTCCGCGGCCCCCACGCCTGAGGACAGGCACCACGCTGGGGCCGCCCCGCGCCCGACCCGGCCCTCGCCCCTGCTGCGGGCCGCTGCCAATCCCAGGGCTTAGCTCCGCGTCACCCACCAGCGGAGGACCGGGCCGCGCGCCCGGGCCACCCCGCCCCTGGCACGGTCCTCGGTCCCGCTCCGGGCCAATGCA
Organism: Sorex fumeus; assembly: GCF_029834395.1. Classification (NCBI taxonomy): domain Eukaryota; kingdom Metazoa; phylum Chordata; class Mammalia; order Eulipotyphla; family Soricidae; genus Sorex; species Sorex fumeus. Next base: position 128,405 of record NW_026606311.1, on the reverse strand, counting down.
GACTGTAGTATTTATCTCCGCAGCACCCGTGTTCCAAGGGCCGGGCCGCGTCCAGGACGCTCCACGCCCGGCATGGCCCTGGCCCCACTACGGGCCGCTGGCGACCCTGGGGCTTAGCTCCGAGGCACCCGCTGGCGGAGGACCGTGCCGCACGCCTGGGCTGCCCCGCGCCTGACCCGGCCCTCGTCTCCCCTCCGGGTCGCTGCTGACCCCGGGGCATAGCTCCGCGGCACCCGCCGGCAGAGGACCTGGCCACGTGCCTGACTGCCCCGATCCCGTCCCAACCATCGGCCGCGCTCCAGGCCGCTGCCGAGCCCGGGGCTTAGCTCCGCGGCAACCGCCGGCCGATGGCCGGGTCGTGCACCCAGGACGCCCCGCGGTCCCACTCCGCGCTGCTGCCCAAACCGGGGCTTAGCTCTGCGGCACCCGCCGGTGGAGGGCCTGGCCGCGCGCTGGGCCGCCCCGCACCCGTCCCGGCCCTCGGGCCCGCTCCGGGCCGCTGCCGACCCTGGGGCTTGGCTCCGCGGCAACTACCGGTGGAGGACCGGCCGAGCGACCAGGCAACCCAGCCCCCGGCCAGGTACTCGGCTCCGCTCTGGGCCGCTGCCGACCCCGGGACTTAGCTCCGTGGCACCCGCGGGACAATGGCCGGGCCGCGCACATATGCCGCTCCGCTCCGGTCCCGACACTCGGCCGCGCTCTGGGCCGCTGTCGACCCCGAGGTGTAGCTCCACGGCACACGCCAGCAGAGGGCCTGGCCAGGCGGCTGGGCCGCCCAGCGCCCAACCCGGCCCTTGGCCTCGCTCCGGGGTGCTGCCGACCCCAGGGCTTAGCTCCGCGGCCCAGGCGGGCTGAGGGACAGTCTGCACGCCGGGGCCGCCCCGCGCCCGGCCAGGCCCTGGCCCCGCTCCGGGCCGCAGCTGACCCTGGGGCTTAGCTCCGTGGCACCCGCGTGACAAGTGTCAGGCCGCTCGCCTGGACCGCACCTTGCCAGGACCGGCCTTCGGCCCGCTTCGGGCCGCTAGCGAACCCGGGGCTTAGCACCGCGGCACACGCGGGCAAAGGGCCGTACCACGCGCCGGGTCCGCCGCACGCCCCGCCAAGCCCTGGCCCCGCTCCGGACCACTGCCGACCTGGAGCTTAGTTCCGCGTCACGCGCGGGCAAAGGGCCGTGCCGCGCGCTGGGTCCACCGCACGCCCCGCTCCGGGCCATTGCAGACCGCGGGACTTAGCTCCGCGGCACCCGTGGTCCGAGGTCCGGGCCGCGCGCCCAGGATGCCCCGCGCACGGCACGGCCCTTGGCCCCGCTACGGGCCGCAGCCGACCCCGGGGCTTAGCTCCGCGGCACCCACCGGCGGTGGGGCCTGGCCGCCCGCCTTGGCAGACCGCGCCCGCGATGGCCCTCGGCCCCGCTCCGGGCCGATACTGACCCCAGGGCTTAGCTCCGCGGCACACGCCAGTGGAGGGCCTAGCCACGCGACTGGGAAGCCCAGCGCCCGGTCCGGCCCTCGGCCTCGCTCTGGGCCGCTGCCAACCCTGGGGCTTATCTCCGCGGAACCCGCCGGAGTAGGGGTGGGCCGCGCACCCGGGCCACCCTCAACCGGGCCCGGCTCTCGGCCCCGCTCCGGGCAGCTGCCGAACCTGGGGCTTAGCTCCGCGGCACCTGCCGGCTGTGGGCAGGGCCGCGCGCCTGGGTCGCCCAGCGCCCAACCCAGCACTCGGCCCTGCTCCGGGCCGCTGCCGACCCCGGGGCTTAAGTCCGCGGCACCCCCCGGCTGAGGGCTGGGCCACACGCCCAGGCCGCCCTGCACCCGGCCCGGCCCTCAGACATGCTCCGGGCTACTGCCGACCCCGGGCCTTAGCTCCATGACACCCGCGGGACAAGGGCAGGACCGCGCGCATGGGCTGGCCCGCTCCTGTCCCTACACTCGGCCGCGTTCCGGGCCGCTGCCGAACCTGGGGCTTAGCTTCGCGGCACCCGCCGGCAGAGGACCGGGCCGCGCGCCCGAGCAGTCCCGCTCCCGTCCCGACCCTTTTCCGCGTTCCTGGCCACTGCCGACCCCGGGGCTTAGCTCCGCGGCACCCGCCGGTGGAGGGCCTGGCCACGTGCCCGGGCTGTCCCGCGCCCGGCCCGGTCCTCGGCCCCGCTCCGGGCCGCTGCCGACCCCAGGGCTTAGCTCTGCGGCACCCATGGGCCGAGGGCCTGGCCGCGCTACTGGGCCACCCTGCGCGCGGCCCGGTCCTCAGCCCTGCTCTGGGCCGCTGCCGACCCCGGGGCAAAGCTCCGCTGCACCTGCCGCCGGAGAGCCAGGCCTCGCGCCCTGACCGCCCAGCGCCCGGCCCCGCACTCGGCCCCGCTCCTGGCCGCTGCCGACCCCGGGTCTTAGCTCCGCGGCACCCGGGAGACGAAGGCCGGCCACGCGTACGGGCCGCCTCCCTCCCCTCCCGACCCTCTGCCGTGCTCCAGGCCGCTGCTGAACCCGGGCCATAGCTCCGCGGAACCCGCCGGAGTAGGGGTGGGCCGCGCGCCCAGGACACCCCGCACCCTGACCGGCCCTGGACCCGCTCCAGGCCACTGCCGACCCCGGGGCTTAGCTCCATGGCATCCACCATCGGAGGGCCAGGCCACGCGCCCGGGCCGCCCCGCGTCCGGCCCGGCCCTCGGCCCCACTCTGGGCCGCTTCGGACGCCCTGACTTAGCTCAGCTGCACCCGCCGGCGGAGGGCCGTGCCGCGTGCCTAGGACGCCCCACGCCAGGCCCGGCCCTCGGCCCCGCTCCAGACCGGTGCCGACCCCGGGGCTTAGTTCCGCGGCACCCGCCGGCGGAGGGCCGTGCCGCGTGCCTGGGACGCCTCACGTCCGGCCCGCCTCTTGGCCCCGCTCCGGGCCGCAGCCGACCCCGGAGCTTAGCGTCGCGGCACATGCGGGCCGAGGGCCGGGCCACGTGCCCCGGCTGCTCCGCGCCTGTCCAGGCCCTTGGCCGCGCTCGGGGAAGCTGCCGACGCCGGGGCGTAGCTCCGTGGCACTCATTGGCGGAGGGCCGGACCACGCGCCCGGGCCGGCCCTCGGCCCCGATCCGGGCCGGTGCTGACCCCGGGGCTTAGCTCCGCGGCACCCACGGGCCGAGGGCTGGGCACGCACCGGGGCGCCCCGCGCCGGTCCCGAAACTCGGCCGCGCTCCTGGCCGCTGCCGACCCTGGGGCTTAGCTCCGCGGCACCCGCCGTCGGAGTGCCGGGCCGGCGCCCGGGCCGCCCCGCACCCAGCCCGGCCCTTGGCACAGCTCCGGGCCGCAGCTGACCCCGGGCCTTAGCTCCGCGGCACCCGCAGGCCGAGGGCCGGGCCATGCGCCTGGCCACCCCGCGCCGGTCCCGACCCTCGGCCGTGCTCCGGGCCGCCGCCGTCCCCGGGGCTTAGCTGCACGGCACAAGCCGGCGGAGGGCCGGGCTGACCCGCACCGGTTCGGTCCTCGGCCCCTCCTCGGGACGCTGCCAACCCCGGGGCATAGCTCCGCTGCAGCCTCCGGCGGAGAGCCGGGCCTTGCGCCCTGGCCGCCCAGCACCCTGCCCCGCCCTCGAACCCGCTCCTGGCCGCTGCCAATCCCAGGGCTTAGCTCTGCGGCACCCGCAGGCCGAGGGCCGGGCCACGCGCCCGGGCGACCCCGTGCCTGGCCCTGCCTTCAGCCCCGTTCCAGGCCACTGCCGACCCCGGGGCTTAGCTCCGCAGCACCCGCCGGTGGAGGGACGGGTCGCGCGCCCGGACCTCCCCGCGCCCGGCCTGCCCCTCGGCCCCGCTGCGGGCCGCTGCCGACCCCGGGGCATAGCTCCGAGGCACCCGCGGGCCGAGCGCCGTGCCACGCGCCTGGCCGCACCACGCCGGTCCCCACCCTTGGCCGCACTCCGGGCCGCTGCCGACCCCGGGGCTTAGCTCCGCGGCACCCACGGGCCGAGGGCCCGGCCGCGCTCCCGGGCCGCCATGCGCGCGGTCCGGCGCTCAGCCCCTCTCTGGTCCGCTGCCGAACCCGGGGCATAACTCTCGCTGCACCCGCCGGCGGAGAGCCGGGCCTCGCGCCCTGGCCGCCCAGCGCCCGGCCCCGCCCTCGGCCCTGCTCCGGGCCGCTGCCGATCCCGGGGCTTAGCTCCGCGGCACCCGCCGGCCGAGAGCCTGGCCGCAGTCCTGGGCCGCCCCACGCCCTGACCGGCCCTCGGCCCCACTCCGGCCAGCTGCCGACCCTGGGGCTCAGCTCCGCGGCAACTGCCGGCTGGGGCCCGGGCCGCTCGCCCGAGCCGCCACACGCCTTGCCCGGCCCTCGGCCCGCTCCGGGCCGCTGCGGACCCCCTGGCTTAGCTCCGCAGCACCCGCCGACGTAGGGCAGTGCCGCGTGCCCGGGCCGCCCTGCGCCTGGCGCGGCCCTTGTCCCAGCTCTGGGCTGCTGCCAACCCCGGGACTTAGCTCCGCAGCTCCCGCCGGTAGAGGGCCGGGCCGTGTGCCCGGGCTGCCCAATGCCCGGCCCGGCCCTTGGCCCCGCTCCAGGCCGCTGCCGACCCGGGGCTTAGCTCCGCGGCACCCGCGGGCCGAGGGCCGGGCCGCAAGCCCGGGACGCCCCACGCCTGGCACGGCCCTCGGCCACGCTCCGGACAGCTGCTGACCCCGGGGCTTAGCTCTGCGGCACCCGCCGGTGGAGGGCCGGGCCGCGTGCCCGGGAGGCCCCGCGCCCGGCCCGCCTCTCGGCCCCGCTCCCGGCTGCAGCTGACCCCGGGGCTTAGCTTCGCTGCACATGCGTGCCGAGGGCCGAGCCACGCGCCCCGGCCGCTCTGCAAACGGCCAGGCCCTCGGCCGCTCTCCGGGCCGCTACCGAACACGGGGCTTAGCTCCGCGACACCAGCCGGCCGAGGGCTGGGCCACGCGCCTGGGCCGCTCCGCGGCCCCGCTCCGTACCGCTGCCGATCCCGAGGCTTAGCTCCGCGGTGTCCGCCGGCCGAGGCCCGGGCCGCGCGCCTGCGCCGCCCCTCGCCCTGCTCGGCCCTCGGCCCCGCTACGGGCCGCTGACGACCCCGGGGCTTATCTCCGGGGCACCCACCGCTGGAGGGCTGGGCCGTACGCCCCGGCCGCCCCGCGCCTGGCCCGGCATTCGGCCCCGCTCCGGGCTGCTGCTGACCCCGGGGCTTAGCTCCATGGCACAGGCCGGTGGAGGGCCGGGCCGGCCCGCGCCCGGCCCAGTCCTCGGCCCCGCTCTGGGCCGCTGCCGACCCCGGGGCTTAGCTCCACGGCACCCATGGGCCGAGGACCCAGCCGCGCTCCCGGGCTGCCCTGCGCGCGGCCCGGCCCTCAGCCCCTCTCTGGGCCGCTGCCGACACCGGGGCAAAGGTCCGCTGCACCTGCCGGCGGAGAGCCGGGCCTCGCGCCCTGGCTGCCCAGCGCAAGGCCCCACACTCGGCCCCGCTCCAGGCCACTGCCGACCCCGGGGCTTAGCTCCGCGGCACCCGGGAGTCGAGGGCCGGCCACACGCACCGGCTGCGTCGCTCCCCTCCTGACCCTCTGCCGCGCTCCGGGCTGCTGCCGAACCCGGGCCTTAGCTCCGCAGAACCTTCCGGCGTAGGGGTGGGCCACGCGCCCGGGCCACCATCAACCGTGCCCGGCTCTCGGCCCCGCTCCGGGCAGCTGCCGACCCTGGGGCTTAGCTCCGCGGCACCTGCCGGCAGAGGGTCGGGCCGCGGGCCCAAGCCGCCCCGTGCCCTGACCGGCCCGGGCCCCGCTCCAGGCCGCTGCCGACCCAGGATGGCACCCGCCATCGGATTGCCGGGCCACGCGCCCGGGCCGCCCCGCTCCCCCACTCTGGGCCGCTGCCGACCCCGGGTTTAGCTCCGCGGAACATGCCAGCCGAAGGCCAGGCCGCACGCATGGGTGACCCAGTGTCCGGCCAGGCCCTCGGGCACGCTCGGGGAAGCAGCCGATGCCGGGGCGTAGCTCCGCGGCACCCGCCGGCGGAGGGCCGGGCCACGCGCCCGGGCCGCCCCGCACCCGTCCCAGCTTTCGGCCCCTCTCCGGGCCACTGCCGACCCCGGGGCTTAGCTCCTCGGCACCCGCCGGCCGATGGCCAGGCCGCATGCCTGGGTGACCCAGTGCCCAGCCCGGCCCTTGGCCCCGCTCCTGGCTGCTGCCGATCACTGGGCTTAGCTCCGCGGCGAACGCCGGCGGAGGGCCAGGCCACGCGCCCGGGCCACCCCGCGGCCTGCCCGCCAATCGGCCCCGATCCGGGCCGCAGCCGCCCCTGGGGCTTAGCTCCGCAGCACATGCGGGCTGAGTCCCGGGCCGCGCGCCCGGGCCGCCCCGCGCCCGACCCCGTGCTCGGCCAGGCTCCGGGCCGCTGCCGACCCAGGGGCTTAGCTCCGTGGCACCCGCAGCTGGAGGGCCGGGCCGCGCGCCCGGGTCGCCCCTTCTCCGGCCCGGCCCTGGGCCCCACTCCTGGCCGGTACCGACCCCGGGACTTAGCTGCGCGTCAGCCGCGGCCGAGGGCTGGGTGCGCACCGGGTCGCCCCGCGCTGGTCCCGAAACTCGGCTGCGCTCCGGGCCGCTGCCGACCTTGGGGCTTAGCACCGCGGCACCCGCCGTCGGAGTGCCGGGTCGCGAGCCCGGGCCGCCCCACACCCGGCCCGGCCCTTGGCACCGCTCCGGGCCGCAGCTGACCCCGGGCCTTAGCTCCGCGGCACCCGCAGGCCGAGGGCCGGGCCACACGCCTGGCCGCCCCGAGCCGGTCCCGACCCTCGGCCATGCTCCGGGCTGCTGCCGTCCCCGGGGCTTAGCTCCACGGCACAAGCCGGCGGAGGGCCGGTCCGCCCCGCACCCGGCCCGGACCTCAGCCCCACCTCGGGCCGCTGCCGACCCCGGGGCATAGCTCCGCTGCACCCTCCGGCGGAGAGCCGGGCCTCGCGTCCTGTCCGCCCAGCGCCCGGCCCCGCCCTCGGCCCCGCTCCTGGCCGCTGCCAATCCCGGGGCTTAGCTCCGCAGCACCCGCCGGCGAAGGGACGGGTCGCGCGCCCGTGACTCCCCACGCCCGGCCCACCCCTCAGCCCCACTCCGGGCCGCAGGCGACCCCGGGGCTTAGCTCCGCGCACATGCGGGCCGAGGGCTGGGCCGCACGCCCTGGCCGCTCCGCGCCTGGCCAGGCCCTCGGCCATGCTCAGGGCCGCTGCCGACCCCGGGGCTTAGCTCCGCGGCAACCCAGGCGGAGGGCTAGGCCACGCGCCCGGGACTCCCCGCGACCGGCCCGGCCCTAGCACCCTCTCCGGGCCGCTGCCGACCCCGGGGCTTAGGTCCGTGGCACCCGCGGGACAATGGCCGGGCCGCGGGCATGTGCCGCTCCGCTCCCGTCCCGACACTTGGCCGCGCTCTGGGCCGCTGCCTACCCCGAGGCGTAGCTCCACGGCACACGCCAGCAGAGGGCCTGGCCACGCACCTGGGCCGCCCAGCGCCCAGCCCGGCCCTTGGCCTCGCTCCGGGCCGCTGCCGACCCCGGGGCTTAGCTCTGCGGCCCATGTGGGCTGAGGGACAGGCCGCGCGCTGGAGCCGCCCTGCGCCCGGCCCGGCCCTGGCCCCGCTCCGGGCCGCAGCCGACCCCGGGTCTTAGCTCCGTGGCACCCGCATGCCGATGACGACCCCTGGGCTTAAGCTCCGCGGCACCCGCCGGCGGTGGGGCCGGGCCGCCCGCCTGGGCCGGCCGCGCCCGCCACGGCTCTCGGCCCCGCTCCGGGCCGCTGCCGACCCCTGGGCTTAAGCTCCGCGGCACCCGCGGGACAAGGGCCGGCTGCGCGCACCGGCCGCTCTGCTCCCGTCCCGACACTCGGCCGCGCTCCGGGCCACTGCCGACCCCGGGGCTTACCTCCGTGGCCCACGCGGGCCGAGGGACGAGCCGCGCGCCGGGGCGCTGCCAACTCCAGGGCTTAGCTCCACGGCACACGCGGTCCGAAGGCTGTGCCGCGGGCCAGCGCCGCCCCACACCCGGCCCTGCCCTGGCCCTGCTCAGGGACGCTGCCTACCCTGGGGCTTAGCTCTGCGGCACCCGCGTGCCGAGGGCCAGGCCTTCGGCCCCGCTCCGGGCTTCTGCCGACCCCAGGGCTTAGCTCCGCGGCACCCGCGGTCCGAGGGTCGGGCCGCGCGCCCTAGCCACCCCGCTACCGTCCTGACCCTCAGCCGCATTCTGGGCTGCTGGCGAACCAGGGGCTTAGCTCTGCGGCCCCCGCCGGCGGAGGGCTGGGCCACACGCCTGGGCAGCCCCGCGCCCGGCCCAGCCTTCGGCCCTGCTCCGGGCCGCTGCCGAACCCGGGGCTTAGCTCCGCGGCACCCGCGTGCCGAGGGCCAGGCAGTGTGCCCGGGCCGCACCACGCCCGGCCCGGCCTTCGGCCCCACTCTGGGCCACTGCAAAACCCAAGGATTAGCTCCGCAGCACATGCGGACAAAGGGCCGTGCCAGACGCCGTGTCCGCCTTACACCCCACAATGCCCTGGCCCTGCTCCGGGCCGCTGCCGACCCGGGGCTTAGCTATGCGGCACCCCCAGGCGGAGGGCTAGGCCACGTGCCCGGGACTCCCCGCGACCGGCCCGGCCCTAGGACCCGCTCCGGGCCGCTGCCGACCCCGGGGCTTAGGTCCATGGCACCCGTGGGACAATGGCCGGGGCCGCGGGCATGTGCCGCTCCGCTCCCGTCCCGACACTTGGCCGCGCTCTGGGCCGCTGCCTACCCCGAGGCATAGCTCCACAGCACACGCCAGCAGAGGGCCTGGCCATGCACCTGGGCCGCCCAGCGCCCAGCCCGGCCCTTGGCCTCGCTCCGGGCCGCTGCCGACCCCGGGGCTTAGCTCCGCAGCCCATGGGGCTGAGGGACAGGCCGCGCGCTGGGACCGCCCCGCGGCCGGCCCGGCCCTGGCCCCGCTCCGGGCCGCAGGCTACCACGGGGCTTAGCTCCGTGGCACCCGCTTGCCAAATACCAGGCTGCGCGCCCAAGCCACCCCGCGCCGGTCCCGGACGCGCGCCGGGGCCGCCCCACGCCTGGCCAGGCCCAGGCCCCGCTCCGGGCCACTGCCGACCCCAGGGCTTAGCTCCGCCGCAAGCGCCGGCGGAGGGCAGGGCCGCGCGCCCGGGCCGCCCCGTGCCTGGCATGGCCCTCGACCCCACTCCGGGCCACTGCCGACACCTGGGCTTAGCTCCGCAGCACACACGGGCCGAGGGCCGTGCCGTGCCAGGGCACTTCTCTGCCCCGCGTTGGGCCGTAGTCAACCCGGGGCTTAGGTCCGCGGCACCCACAGTGCGAGGGCCGGGCCGCGAGCCCTGGCCGCCCCTGCCTGTCCCGACCCTCGGCCACGTTCCGGGCCACGGCCGATCCCGGGCCTTAGCTCCGCGTCACCCACTGGCGGAGGGCCTGGCCGCGTGCCCGGACCTCCCCGCGCCCTGCCCGGCCCTCGGCCCCGCTCCGGGCTGCTGCCGAACCCTGGGCTGACCTCAGCGGCACGTGCCGGCGGAGGGCCGGGCCGCGCACCAAGGCCGCCCAGCACCCGGCCCGGCCCTCAACCCCGCTCCGGGTCGCTGCTGACCCCGGGGCTTAGCTCCGCGGCAGCCGTCGGCCAAGGTCCGGGCCGCGCACCCGGGCCGCCCCGTACTCGGCCCGGCCCTCGGCCCCGCTCCTGGCCGCTGCCGACCCCGGTGCTTAGCTCCGCGGTGCCCGTGGGCCTAGGGCCGGGCCGCGCGCCCGGGCGGCCCTGCGCCTGTCCCGGCCGTGTGCCTTGGCCGACCCGTGCCCGGCCAGGCCCTGGGCCCACACCGGGCCGCTGCCGACCCGGGGCTTAGCTCCGTGGCACCCGCTGGCGGAGGGCCGTGCCGCACGCCCGTGCCGGCCGCGCCCGGCCCGGCCCTTGGCCCCACTCCGGGCCACTGTCAACCCTGGGTCTCAGCTCAGCGGCATCCGCGGTGCGAGGGCTGGGCCATGCACCCGGGCCGCCCCGCACCCTGCCCGGCCCTTGGCCCCGCTCTGGAACGCTGCCCACCCAGGGGCTTAGCTCGGCGCCACCCGCCGGCGGAGGGCCGAGCCACGCGCCGGGGCCGACACGCGCCCGGCCCGACACTCCGCCCCGCTCCGGACCGCTGTCGACACCGGGGCTTAGCTCTGTGGCACCCGCGGACCAAGGGCTGTGCCGCGCGCCTGGGCTGCCCTGCGCCCTGCCCGGCCCTCGGCCCCACTCCAGGCTGCTGCCGACCCCGGGGCTTAGTTCGGCGGCACCCGAAGGTGGAGGGGCGGGCCACGCCCCCGTTCCGCCCCGTGCACTTCTCGGCCCTCAGTCCCACTCCAGGACGCTGCCGACCCCGGGATTAGCTCCGCGGCACCCGCCGGCGGAGGGCCGGGCCACGCGCCCGGGCAGCCCAACGCCCGGCCCGGCCCTCGGCCCCGCCCTGGGCCGTTGCTGACCCTGGGGCTTAGCTCTGCGGCACCCGCGGTCCGAGTGTTGGGCCGAGCGCCCGAGCCGCACCGCTACCGTCCCGACCCTCTGTCCGTGTTCTGGGCTGCTGCCGACCCCGGGGCTTAGCTCTGCGGCACCCGCGGCCGAGGGCGGGGTCGCATGCCCGTGCCGCACCGCGCCCGGCCATGCCCTCCGCCCCACTCCGGGCCGCTGCCGACCCCAGCGGTTAGCTCCGCGGCATCCGCCGGCGGAGAACCGTGTCGCGCGCTAGGGCTGCCCCGCGCCCAGCCCGGCCCTCGTCCCTGCTCTGTGCCGCTGCTGACCCCGGGGCTTAGCTCTGCGGCACCCGCCGGCGGAGGACCGGGCCACGTGCCCGGGCTGCCCCGCTCCCGTCGGGACCCTCGGCCGCACTCCGGGCCGCTGCTGACCCTTGGGCTTAGCTCCACGGCACCCGTCGACGGAGGGCCGGGCCGCGGGTCGGGGGGGCCCCACGCCCGTCCCGACCTTGGCCCCGCTCCGGGCCGCTGCTGAACCCGGGGCTTAGCTCTGCGGTACCCGTCATCGGAGGGTCAGTCCGCGTGCCAGGGCCGGCAGCGACCGGCCCAGCCCCCGGCCCCGCTCCGGGGCGCTGCCGACACCATGGCTTCGCTCCACGGCACCCGCGGGCCGAGAATGGGGCCGCGCGCCTGGGCCGCCCCACGCATTACCCAGCCCTCGGCCCCGGTGCCGGGCGCTCCCACCCCGGGGCTTACCTCCGCGGCACCTGCCAGTGGAGGATGGGGCGGAGCGCCCGAGCCGTCCCGCGCACGCCCCGGCCCTCGGCCCCGCTCCGGGCCGCTGCCCACCCGGGTCTTAGATCCGCGTCACTAGAGGGCCGATGGCACCCGCGGGCCGAGAGATGGGGCCGCGCGCCCTGGCCGCGCTGCGACTTGTCCGGCCCTCAGCCCCGTTCCCAGCCGCTCCCGACCCTGGGGCTTACCTCCGCGGAACCCGCCGGCGGAGGATGGGGTCGTGCGCCTGGGCCATCCCGCGCACGGCCCGGCCCTCGGCCCCGCTCCGGGCCACTGCTGACCCCGGGGCTTAGCTCCGCGGCACCAGCAGGCCGAGGGCAGGGATGCGCGCCTGAGCCAACTCGCGCCGGGCCCAGCCCTCGGCCACGCTCCTGGCCGCTGCCAACCTCGGGGTTTAGCTCCGCGGCACACAACGGTGGAGGAACGTGCCGCGCGCCCGGGCCGACCCGCGCCCGGCCCAGCCCTCGGACCCGCTCCGGGCCGCGGCCGACCCCGGGGCTTAGCTCCGCGGCACACGCAGGCAAAGGGCCGTGCCGCGTGCCGGGGCCGCCGCACGCCCCGCCGGGCCCTGGCCCTGCTCTGGGCCGCTTCTGACCCCGGGCTTAGCTCCGCTACACCCCCCGGCAGCCAGATGGGCAGCGGGCCCGGGCCGCCCAACACCCGGCCAGGCCCTCGGAACCGCTCCGGGCCACTGCCAACCCTGGGGCTTAGCTCTGCGACACCACCCAGTGGAGGACCCGGCGAGAGCCCGGGCTGCCCCGCGCCCAGCACGGCCCACGTCTCCGCTCCGGGCCGCTGCTGACTCCGGGGATTAGCTTCGCGGTACATGCCAGCGGAGGGCCTGGCCACGTGCATGGGCTGCCCCGCGCCCGGCCCGGTCCTCGGCCCTGCTCCGGGCCGCTGCCAACCTCGGGGCTTAGCTCCGTGGCACACAACGGCGGAGGACCGTGCCGCGCCCCCGGGCAGCCCCGCGCCCGGCCCGGCACTCATCCCCCCTCCGGGCCGAGGCCGACCCCGGGAATTAGCTTCGCGGCAACCGCTGGCTGAATGCTGGGCCACACGACCTGGCCACCCCACGCCCAGCCCGGTCCTCGGCCCCGCTCTGGGCCACTGCCGACCCCGGGGCTTAGCTCCGCGGCACCCACCGGCGGAGGACCGGGCCACGTGCTCGAATGCCCCGATCCCGTCCTGTCCATCGGCCGCGCTCCGGGCCACTGCCGACCCCGGGGCTTAGCTCCGCGGCACCCGTTGGCGGAGGGCCAGGCCGCGCGCACGTGCCGCTCCGCCGGCTGAACGCCGGGCCACACGACCTGGCCACCCCACGCCCGGCCCGGTCCTCGGCCCCGCTCCGGGCCACTGCCGACCCCGGGGCTTAGCTCTGCGGCACCACCCGGTGGAGGGCCCGGCCAAGAGCCCGGCCTGCCCCGCGCCCAGCACAGCCCACGTACCCGCTCCGGGCCGCTGCCGACCCCGGGGATTAGCTCCGCGGCACCCACCGGCGTAGAGCCGGTCCTCGCGCCTGGGCCGCCCCGCGCGCGAAACGGCCCTCAAACCTGCTCTGGGCCGCTGCCTACGCTGAGTCTTAGCTCCGTGGCAGCCGCAGGACAAGGGCCGGGCCGCGCGCAAGTGCCGCTCCGCTCCTGTCCCGACACTTGGCAGCGCTCCGGGCCGCTGCCAACGCCGGGGCTTAGCTCTGTGGCACACGCCATTGGAGGGCCTGGCCACGCGCCTGGTCTGCCCTGTGCCTAGCCCGGCCCTCGTCCCCCCTCTGGGCCGCTGCCAACCGCGGGGTTAGCTCCGTGGCACCCGCCGGCGGAGTACCGTGCCTCGCCCGGGCTGCCCCGCACCTGGACCGGCCCTCTTCCCTCCTCCGGGCCGCTACCGACCTTGGGGCTTAGCTCCTCGGCACCCGCCGGCGGAGGACCGGGCCAGGTGCCTGACTGCCCCGATCACCTCCCGACCCTCGTCCCCGCTCCGGGCCGCTGCCGATGCCGGGTCTTAGCACTGTGTCACTCGCCGGTGGAGGGCCGGGCCGAGCGCCCGGGCCACCCCGACCCGGCCCGGCCCTCGTCCCTGCTCTGAGCCACTGAAGACCCCGGGGCTTAGCTCCGCGGACCACGCGGTCCGAGGGACGGGCCGCGTGCCGGGGCCGCCCCGCGCCCGGCTCGGCCCCTGCCCCGCTCCAGGATGCTGCTGACCCCGGGGCTTAGCTCCGCGGCAACCAACGGCAGAGGGCCGGTCCTTGCGCCTGGGTCGGCCGTGCCCGCCACGGCCATCGGCCTCGCTCCGGGCTGCTGCCTACCCCGGGGCTTAGCTCCGCAGCACCCGTTGGTGGAGGACCGGGACACGCTTGGGTCGACTGCGTCCGCCACGGCCCTCCTCCCCGCTCTGGGACACTGCCGACCCAGGGGCTTAGGTCTGCGGCACTCGCCGGTAGAGGGCCGGGCCGAGAGCCCGGGCTGCCCCACGCACGGCCCGGCCCACGGCCCCGCTCCGGGCCGCTGCCGACCCCGGAGCTTAGGTTCGCGGCTCCCGCGGTCCGAGGGCCGGGTCGCGCGCCCAGGCTGCACCGCGCCCAGCCTGGCCCTTGGCCCTGCTCCGGGCCGCTGCCGACTCCGGGGCTTAGATATGCGGCACCCATGGGCCGAGGACCGGGCAGCGAGCCCTGGCCGCACCTCTCCCAGCCCGGCCCTCGGCCCCGTTAAGGGTCGCTGCCGACCCGGGGCTTATCTCCACGGCACCCACCGGCGTAGAGCCGGTCCTCGCGCCTGGGCCGCCCCGCGCGCGTACCGGCCCTCAAACCTGCTCCGGGCCGCTGCCTACCCTGAGGCATAGCTCCGTGGCAGCCGCAGGACAAGGGCCGGGCCGCGCGCACGTGCCGCTCCGCTCCCGTCCCGACACTTGGCCGCGCTCCGGGCCGCTGCCAACGCCGGGGCTTAGCTCCGTGGCACACGCCATTGGAGGGCCTGGCCACGCGCCTTGTCTGCCCTGCGTGGGGCCCGGCCCTCGTCCCCCCTCCGGGCCGCTGCCGACCGCGGGGCATAGCTCCGTGGCACACGCCATCGGAGGGCCTGGGCACGCGCCTGGTCTGCCCTGCGCCTGGCCCGGCCCTCGTCCCCCCTCCGGGCCGCTGCCGACGGCGGGGCTTAGCTCCGCGGCACCCGCCGGCGGAGTACCGTGCCTTGCCCGGGATGCCCCGCACCTGGACCGGCCCTCGTCCCTCCTCTGGGCCGCTACCGACCTTGGGGCTTAGCTCCTCAGCACCCGCCGGCGGAGGACCGGGACACGTGCCTGACTGCCCCGATCTCCTCCCGACCATCGGCCGCGCTCCGGGCCGCTGCCGACCCCGGGGCTTAATACCGCCGCAACCGTGGTCCGAGGATCGGGCCGCGCGCCTGAGCCGCCCCGCTCCCGTCCCGACCCTTGGCCACATTCTGGGCCGCTGGCGAACCAAGGGCTTAGCTCCGCGGCACCCAACGGCGGAGGGCCATTCCTCGCGCCCGGGCCGGCCGCGCCCGTCGCCGCCCTCGGCCCCACTCCGGGGCGCTGCCGACCCCGGGGCTTAGCTCCGCGGCACCCTCGTTCCGAGGTTCGGGCCGCGCTCCTGCGCCGCCCCGCGCCCAACACGTTCCTCAGCCACGCTCCGGGCCGCTGCTGACCCCAGGGCTTAGCTCCGCGGCACCCGCGGTCCAAGGGTCGGGCCGATCGCCCGAGCCGCCCCGCTACCGTCCCGACCCTCGGTCCCGTTCCGGGCCGCTTCCGACCCCGGGGCTTAGCTTCGCGGCACCCGCCGGCTGAATGCCGGGCCACCCCATGCCCAGCCCGGTCCTCGGCCCCGCTCCGGGCCGCTGCCGACCCCGGGGCTTAGCTCCGCGGCACCCGCCGGCGGAGGACCGAGCCGCGCCCCGGGCAGCCCCGCGTACGGCCCGGCCCTCATCCCCCCTCCGGGCCGCTGCAGACCCCGGGGCTTAGCTCCGCAGCAACCACCGGCGGAGGACCGGGCCACGTGCTCGAATGCCCCGATCCCGTCCTGCCCATCGGCCGCGCTCCGGGCCGCTGCCGACCCCGGGGCTTAGCTCCGTGGCACCCGCCGGCGGAGGTCCAGGCCGCACGCCCGGGCAGCCCCGCGCCCGGCCCGGCACTCATCCCCCCTCCGGGCCGCTGCCGACCCCTGGAATTAGCTTCGCGGCACCCGCTGACTGAATGCTGGGCCACACGACCTGGCCACCCCACGCCCGGCCCGGTCCTCGGCCCCGCTCTGGGCCTCTGCTGACCCGGGGGCTTAGCTCCGCGGCACCCGCTGGCGGAGGACTGAGCCGCGCCCCCGGGCAGCCCCGCGTCTGGCACGGCCCTCCTCACCCCTCCGGGCCGCTGCCGACCCCGGGGCTTAGCTCCGCGGCACCCACCGGCGGAGGACGGGGCCACGTGCTCGAATGCCCCGATCCCGTCCTGTCCATCGGCCGCGCTCTGGGCCACTGCCGACCCCGGGGCTTAGCTCTGCGGCACCCGTCGGCGGAGGGCCAGGCCGCACGCACGTGCCGCTCCGCCGGCTGAATGCCGGGCCACACGACCTGGCCACCCCACGCCCGGCCCGGTCCTCGGCCCCGCTCCGGGCCACTGCCGACCCTGGGGCTTAGCTCCGCGGCACCCACCGGCGGAGGTCCAGGCCACGTGCTCGAATGCCCCGATCCCGTCCTGTCCATCGGCCGCGCTCCGGGCCGCTGCCGACCCCTGGGCTTAGCTCCGCGGCACCCGCCGGCGGAGGGCCAAGCCGCGCGCCACGGCCGCCCCGTGCACGGCCTGGCCCTCGGCCCATATCCGGGCCACTGCCGACCCCAGGGCTTAGCCCTGCGGCACCCGCCGGCGGAGGGCCAGGCCGCGCGTTTGGGCAGCCCCACGCGCGGACCGGCACTCGGCCCCGCCCCGGGCCGCTGCTGAACCCGGGGCTTAGCTCCGTGGCACCCACGGTCCGAGTGTTGGGCCGAGTGCCCGAGCTGCACCGCTACTGTCCCGACCCTCTGTCCGCGTTCTGGGCCGCTGCTGACCCCGGGGCCCAGCTCCGCGGCACACGCGGGCCCAGAGCTGGGCCACGCGCAGCCGGCCGCACCCGCAACGGCCCTCGGCCCCGTTCCAGGCAGCTTCCGACCACAGGGTTTAGTTCCGGCACCCGCGGGCCGAGGGTCGGGCCGCGCGCCCGGGCCGCCCCACGCCTGGCACTTCCCTCGGCCCCGCTCTGCGCCGCTGCTGACCAGGGGGCTTAGCTCCGTGGCACCCGCGGTCGAGGGCGGGGACGCGTGCCCGTGCCGCACCGCGCCCGTCCATCTCCTCCGCCCCGCTCTGGGCCGCTGCCGACCCCGGGGGTTTGCTCCGCGGCACCCACCAGGGGAGGACCGTGCCGCGCGCTAGGGCTGCCCCGTGCCCGCGCCGGCCCTCGTCCCCGCTCCGTGCCGCTGCTGACCCCGGGGCTTAGCTCCGCGGCACCCGTCGGCGGAGGACCGGGCCACGTGCCCGGGCTGCCCCGCTCCCCTCGGGACCCTCGGCCGCGCTCCGGGCCGCTGCCGACCTTTGGGCTTAGCTCCGCGGCACCCGTCGACGGAGGGCCAGGCCGTGCGTCGGGGGGGCCCCACGCCCGTCCTGACCATGGCCCTGCTCCGGGCCGCTGCCGAACCCGGGGCTTAGCTCTGCGGTACCCGCCGTCGTAGGGTCAGTCCGCATGCCAGGGCTGGCGGCGACCGGCCAGGCCCCCTGCCCCGCTCCGGGGTGCTGGCGACCCCGCGGCTTAGCTCCACAGCACCCGCGGGCCGAGAATGGGGCCGCGGGCCCGGGCCACCCCACGCTTTGCCGGACCCTCGGCCCCGCTCCAGGCCGCTGCCGACCCCGGGGCTTAGCTCTGCGGCACCCCCGGCGGAGGGCCGGGACAATCGCCCGGGCTGCCCCGAGCCCGGCCCGGCCCTCGATCCCCATCTGGGCCGCTGCCGACCCTGGGGCTTAGCTCCGCGGCACTAGCGGGCTGAGGACCGGGCCACGCGCCAGCGCCGCCCCGCGCCCGGCTCGGCTCTCGGCCCCGCTCCGTGATGCTGCCAAGTCCGGGGCTTCGCTCCGCGGCACACGTGGGCCGAGGGCTGTGCCACGCACCAGCGCCGCCCCGTAACCGGCCCGGCCCTGGCCCCCCTCTGGGCCGCTGCCAACCCCGGGGCTTAGCTCCGCAGCACCCGCGTGCCGAGGGCCAGGCCACGTGCCAAGGCCGCACCACGCCCGGCCCGGCTTTCGGCCCCGCTCCGGGCCGCTTCTGAACCCGGGGCTTAGCTCCGCGGTACATGCGGGCAAAGGACTGTGCCGCGTGCCGGGGCCGCCGCACGCCCCGCCCGGCCCTGGCCCCGCACCAGGCCGCTTCCGACCCGGGGCTTAGCTCCACTGAACCCCCGGTGGACGGCTGGGCAGCGTGCCCGGGCCGCCCCGCACCCGGCCCAGCTCTCGGACCCGCTCCGGGCCACTGCCGACCCCGGGTCTTAGCTCTGTTGCACCCGCCGGTGGAGGGCCGGGCCGAGAGCCCGGGCTGCCCCGCGCTCTGCATGGCCCACGTCCCCGCTCCGGGCCGCTGCCAACCCCGGGGATTAGCTCCGCGGCACATGCCAGCGGAGGGCCTGGCCACGCGCCTGGGCTGCCCAGCGCCCGGCCCGGGCCTCGGCCTCGCTCCGGGCCGCTGCCGACACCGGGGCTTAGCTCCGTGGCACACGCGGGCTGATGCACGGGCTGCGCGCCGGGGCCCCCCCGTGCCCGGCCCGGCCCAGGCCCCGCTCCGGGCCTCTGCCGACCCTGGGTCTTAGCACCGCGCTACACGTGGGCAAAGGGCCGTGCAGCACGCCGGGGTCGCCGTGCGCCACACCCGGCACGGGCCCCGCTCCGGACCACTGCCGACCCGGGGCTTAGCTCCGCGACACCCACGGGCGGAGGATCGGGCCACGCGTCCGGGCTTCCCCGCGTACTGCCCGGCCCTCGGCCCTGCTCCAGGCCGCTGCCGACCCTGGGACTTAGCTCCACGGCACCCGCTGGCGGAGGACCGGGCTGCGTGCCCCATCCGCCCCGCTCCCGTCGGGACCCTCGGCTGTGCTGCGGGCCGCTGCCGACCCCAGGGTTTAGCTCCGCGGCACACGCGGGCCTAGGGTCGAGCCACGCACCTGCACCGCCCCGCGCCCGACCCGGTCGAGGGCGGGGACGCGTGCCCGTGCCGCACCGCGCCCGTCCATCTCCTCGGCCCCGCTCCGGGCCGCTGCTGACCCCGCGGCTTAGCTCCACGGCACCCGTGGGCCGAAAATGGGGCCACGCGCCCGGGCCACCCCACGCCTTGCCCGGTCCTCGGTCCCGCTCCCGGCTGCTCCCGAACCCGGGGCTTACCTCCGCGGCACCCACCAGCGGAGGATGGGGCGGTGAGCACGGGCCGTCCCGCGCATGCCCCGGCCCTCGGCCCCGCTCCGGGCCGCTGCCGACCCAGGGCTTAGCTCCGCACACCCAGCGGCGTAGAGCCGGTCCTCGCGCCTGGGCCGCCCTGCGCCCGGCCCGGCCCTCGGACCCGCTCCGGGCCGCTGCCTACCCCGAGGCTTAGCTCCGTGGCAGCCGCGGGACAAGGGCCGGGCCGCGCGAACGTGCCGCTCCGCTCCCGACCCGACACTCGGCCACGCTCCGGGCCGCTGCCGATGCCGGGGCTTAGCTCCGCGGCACACGCCATTGGAGGGCCTGGCCTCGCGCCTGGTCTGCCCCACGCCTGGCCTGGCCCTCGTCCCCCCTCCGGGCCGCTGCTGACC
This sequence comes from Sorex fumeus, assembly GCF_029834395.1. NCBI lineage: Eukaryota > Metazoa > Chordata > Mammalia > Eulipotyphla > Soricidae > Sorex > Sorex fumeus. The sequence continues at coordinate 109,367 of NW_026606311.1, read as the reverse complement.
CCGGGCTTTGCTCCGCGGCACCCGCCGGCGGAGGACCGTGCCTCGCCCGGGCTGCCCCGCACCTGGCCCAGCCCTCGTCCCTCCTCCGGGCCGCTGCCGACCCCGGGGCTTAGCTCCTCGGCACCCCCTGGCGGAGGACCGGGCCGCGCGCCGGGGGGGCCCTACGCCCGTCCCCACCTTGGCCACGCTCCAGGCCACTGCCAAACCCGGGGCTTAGCTCTGCGGTACCCACCGTCGGAGGGTCAGTCCGCGTTCCAGGGCCGGTGGCGACCGGCCCGGCTCCCGGCCCCGCTCTGGGGCGCTGCTGACCCCGCAGCTTAGCTCCACAGCACCCGCGGGCCGAAAATGGGGCCGCACGCCCGGGCCACCCCTCGCCTTGCCCGGTCCTCGGTCCCACTCCCGGCCGCTCCCGACCCCGGGGCTTACCTCCACGGCATCCGCCAGCGGAGGATGACGCGGCGCGCACGGGCCGTCCCGCAGACGCCCCGGCCCTCGGCCCCGCTCCAGACCGCTGCCGACCTAGGGGCTTAGCGCTGCGGCACCCGCCAGTGGAGAGCCGGGCCGATCGCCCGGGCTGCTCCGTGACCGGCCCGGCCCTCGGTCCCGCTCCGGGCCACTTCGGTCCCGGGGCTTACATCCGCGGCACCAGCAGGCTGAGGGCAGGACTGCGTGCCTGAGCCGACCCGCGCCGGGCCCGGCCCTCGGCCACGCTCCTGGCCGCTGCCGACCCCGGTGCTTAGCTCTGCAGCACACAACGGCGGAGGACTGTGCCGCGCGCCCTGGCAGACCCGCGGCCGGCCCAGCCCTCGGACCTGCTCCGGGCCGCTGCCGACCCCGGGGCTTAGCTCCGTGGCACCCGTGGGAGAAGGGCCGGGCCGCGTGCATGGGCCGGCCCGCTCCAGTCCCGACACTCGGCCGCGCTCCGGGCCGCTGCCGAACCCAGGGCTTAGCACCACGGCACCTGCGGGCCGAGGTCCGGGCCGCGCGCCCGGTCTCCCCCGCGCCCGGCCCAGCCCTGGGACCCGCTCCGGGCCACTGCCGACCCCGGTGCTTAGCTCTGTGGCACCCGTGGGACAAGGGCCAGGCCGCGCACCAGGGCCGCCCCGCGCACGGCCTGGCCCTCGGCCCATTTCCGGGCCGCTGCCTACCCCGGGGCTTAGCTCCGCGGCACCCATGGCCGGAGGACTGGGCCCCGCACCCGGGCCGGCCCTCGGACCCGCTCCGTGCCGCTGCCGACCCCAGAGCTTAGCTCCGTGGCACAAGCGGGACAAGGGCCGGGCCGCGGGCATGGGCCGGCCCGCTCCCGTCCCGACAATCAGCCGCGCACCGGGCCGCTGTCGACCCAGGGGCAGCCCTCGGCCCCGCTCCAGGCCGCTGCCACCCGGGGCTTAGCTCCGCGGCACGCACAGGCGGAGGGCAGGTCCTCGCGACCGGGCCGGCCGTGCCCGTCACGGACCTCAGGCCCGCTCCGGGCCGCTGCCGACCCCGGGGCTTAGCTCCGCGGCACCCGCGGTCTGAGGGTCGGGCCGCGCGTGCCCCGCCGCACACCCGACCCGGCCCTCTGCCCCGCTCGGGACCGCTTCCGACCCGGGGCTTAGCTCCGCGACACCCGCGGGCGGAGGACCGGGCCACGCGTCCGTGCTGCCCCGCGCACTGCCCGGCCCTCGGCCCTGCTCCAGGCCGCTGCCGACCCTGGGACTTAGCTCCGCGGCACCCGCTGGCGGAGGACCGGGCTGCGTGCCCTGTCCGCCCCGCTCCCGTCGGGACCCTCGGCTGTGCTGCGGGCCGCTGCCGACCCTGGGGCTTAGCTCCGCGGCACACGCGGGCCTAGGTTCAGGCGGCGCACCTGCACCGCCCCGCGCCCAACCCGGCCCTCGGACCCTCTCCGGGCCGCTGCCGACCCCGCGGCTTAGCTCCGCGGCACCCGCCGGCGGAGGACCGGGCCGCACGCCTGCACTGCCCCGCGCCCTTCACGGCCCTCGGCCCTGCTCCGGGCCACTGCCGACCCCGCGGCTTAGCTCCACAGCACCTGTGGGCCGAAAATGGGGCCACGCGCCCGGGCCACCCCACGCCTTGCCCGGTCCTCGGTCCCGCTCCTGGCTGCTCCTGACCCCGGGGCTTACCTCCGCGGCACCCGCCAGTGGAGGATGGGGCGGCGAGCACGGGCCGTCCCGCTCATGCCCCGGCCCTCGGCCCCGCTCCAGGCCGCTGCCGACCCAGGGGCTTTGCTCTGTGGCAACCACCGGTGGAGGGCCGTGCCGATCGCCTGGGCTGCCCCGCGCCCAGCCCGGCCCTCCACCCCGCTCCGGGCCGCTGCCGATCCCGGGGCTTAGCTCCGCGGCACTCTCCGGCCTAGGGCCGGGCCGCGCCCTTGTGCCGCCCTGCACCGGCTGGGCCCCGCGGAACCGCTCTGGGCCTCTGCCGACCCCGGAGCTTAGCACCATGGCACCAGCGGGCCGAGGTCCGGGCTGCGAGCCGGGGGGCCCTGCTCCCATACCGGCCATGGCCCCGCTCTGGGACGCTGCCGACCACAGGCCTTAGCTCCGCGGCACCACCCGGCGGAGTGCTGGGCCGTGCGACGCCGCCGCCCCACGACCGGCCCGGCTCTCGGACCCACTCCGAGCCCCTGACGACCCCGGGGCTTAGCTCCGTGGACCACGCGGTCCGAGGGACGGGCCGCGTGCCGGGACCGCCCCGCGCCTGTCTCGGCCCTTGCCCCGCTCCTGGCCTCTGCCGACCCTGGGGCTTAGCTCCGCGGCACCCACCGGCGGAGGGTCGGTCCTCGCCCCTGGGTTGGCCACGCCCGCCACGGCCATCGGCCCCGCTCCGGGCCGCTGCCTACCCCGGGGCTTAGCTCCGCAGCACCCTTCGGTGGAGGGCCGGGATTCGCAACTGGGTCGGCCGTGCCCGTCACGGCCCTCCTCCCCGCTCTGGGCCGCTGCCGACCCCGGGTCTTAGGTCTGTGGCACCCGCCAGTGAAGCGCCGGGCCGCGCGCCCAGGCAGCACGGGCTCCGCTCCGGGCCGCTGCCTACCCCGGGACTTAGCTCCACGGCACACGCGGTCCGAGGGCTGTGCCACGTGCCGGGGCCGCCCCGTGCACGGCCCGGCCCTGGCCCCACTCCGAGCCACTGACGACCCCGGGGCTTAGCTCCACTGACCACGCGGTCCGAGGGATGGGCCGCTTGCCGGGGCCGCGCCACGCCTGGCTCAGCCCTGGCTCTTCTCCTGGACGCTGCCGACCCCGGGGCTTAGCACTGTGGCACCAGCGGGTCGAGGGCCGGGCTGCGAGCCCAGGGGGCCCTGCTCCCGTACCGGCCATGGCCCCGCTCCCGGACGCTGCCGACCACAGGCCTTAGCTCCGCGGCACCACCCGGCGGAGTGCAGGGCCCCGTGCACGGCCGGGCCCTGGCCCCGCTCCGAGCCACTGACGACCCCGGGGCTTAGCTCCGCGGACCATGCTTTCTGAGGTATTGGTCGCGTGCCCGGGCTGCACCGCACACAGCCCGGCCCTCGTCCCCGATCCGGGCCACTGCTGATGCCGGGTCTTAGCACTGCGGCACCCGCCGGTGGAGGGCCAGGCCGAGCGCCCGGGCTGCCCCGCCCCGGCCCGGCCCTCGGCCCTGCTCTGAGCCACTGAAGACCCCGGGGCTTAGCTCCACGGACCACGCGGTCTGAGGGACGGGCCGCGTGCCGGGGCCGCCCCGCGCCCGGCTCAGCCCCAGCCCCGCTCCTGGACGCTGCCGACCCCGGGGCTTAGCTCCGCGGAAACCAACGGCGGAGGGCCGGTCCTCGCGCCTGGGTCGGCCGTGCCCGCCACGGCCATCGGCCCCGCTCCGGGCTGCTGCCTACCCCGGGGCTTAGCTCCGCAGCACCCGTCGGTGGAGGACCGGGACGCGCTTGGGTCGACTGCGCCCGCCACGGCCCTCCTCCCCGCTCTGGGACACTGCCAACCCCGGGGCTTAGGTCTGCGGCACTCGCCGGTAGAGGGCCGGGCCGAGAGCCCGGGCTGCCCCACGCACGGCCCGGCCCACGGCCCCGCTCCGGGCCGCTGCCGACCCCAGGGCTTAGGTTCGCGGCTCCCGCGGTCCAAGGGCCGGGTCGCGCACCCGGGTTTCACCGCGCCCAGCCTGGCCCTTGGCCCTGCTCCGGGCCGCTGCCGACTCCGGGGCTTAGATCCGCAGCACACGCGGGCCGAGGACCGGGCTGCGAGCCCGGGCCACACCTCTCCCAGCCCGGCCCTCGGCCCCGCTAAGGGCCGCTGCCGACCCCGGGGCTTAGCTCCGCGGCACATGCGGGCAAAGGGCCGTGTCGCGCGCTGGGGCCGCCGCGCGCCCCGCCTGGCCCTGGCCCCGCTCTGGGCCGCTGCCGACCCCGGGGATTAGCTCCGCGGCACCTGCGGACCAAGGGTCGGGCCACGCGCCTGCGCCGCCCCGCGCCCTACCCGGCCCTCGGCCCCGCTCCCGGCCGCTGCCGACCCCGGGGCTTAGGCATCCCACAGCGGAGGGACGGGCCGCGCGCCCGAGCCGCCCCTGCTCCTGTCCCGACACTCGGCCGCGCTACGGGCCGCTGCCTAACCCGGGGCTTAGCTCCGCAGCACCCGTCGGTGGAGGGCCGTGTAGCACTTGGGTCGGCCGCGCCCAACACGGCCCTCCTTTCCGCTCTGGGCCGCTGCTGACCCCCGGGCTTAGCTCTGTGGCACTAGCAGGCCGATGCCTGGGACGCGCGCCTGGGCCACTCCACGCCCAGCCCGGCCCTCGGCCAGGCTCCTGGCGGCTGCCGACCCCGGGGCATAGCTACGCGGCACCCGCGGGCCGAGAGATGGGGCCGTGTGCTCGGGCCGCCCCGTGCCTTGCCCGCCCATCGACCCTGCTCCGGTCCTCTGCCGACCCCGGTGCTTAGCTTCGCGGCACTCGCTGGCGGAGGACCAGGACGTGCACCCGGGCTGCCCTGAGCACTGCCCGGCCCTCGGCCCTGCTCCAGGCCGCAGCCGACCCCGGGGCTTAGCAACGCATCACCCGCCGACGGAGGACCGGGCCACGTGCCCGGGCTGCCCCGCTCCCGTCGGGACCCTTGGCCGCTCTGCGGGCCGCTGCCGACTCCCGGGCTTAGCTCCGCGCACCCGCGAGCCGAGGGCTGGGCCGCGAGCCGGGGGTCCCGCTCCCGTCCCGGCCATGGCCCCGCTCCGGGCCGCTGCCGAACTCAGGGCTTAGCTCTGCGGTACCCGCTGACTTAGTGTCAGTCCGCGTGCCAGGACCGGGGGCGACCGGCCGGGCCTTCGGACCCGCTCTGGGGAGCTGCCGACCCCGTGGCTTAGCTCCACAGGACCCGCGGGCCGAGAGTCGGGGCCGCATGCCTGGGCCGCCCTGAGCCTTGCCCGGCCCTCGGCCCCGCTCTGGGCCACTGCTGACCCCGGGGCTTAGCTCTGCGGCACCCACCGGTGGAGGGCCGGGCCGAGCACCCGGGCTGCCCCGCGCCCGGCCCGGCCCACGGCCCCGCTCTGGGCCGCTGCCGGTCCCGGGGCTTAACTCCGCAGCACACGCCAGCGGAAGGCCTGGTCACGCGCCTGGGCTGCCCAACGCCCGGCCCAGCCCTCGGCCTCGCTCCGGGCCGCTGCCGACCCCGGGGCTTATCTCCGCGGCCCACGCGGGCCAAGGGACAGGCCACGCACTGGGGCCGCCCAGTGCCCGGCCCGGCCCTGGCCCTGCTCGGGGCCGCTGCCGACCCCGGGACTTAGCTCCGTGGCACCCGCGGGCCGAAGGCCAGGCCGAGCACCCGGGCCGCACCGCGCCCTCCCCGGCCCTCGGCCCCGCTCCGGGCCGCTTCAGACCCCGGAGCTTAGCCCCACGGCACACGCGGGCAAAGGGCCGTGACGCGCGCCGGGGCTGCCGCGCGCCCTGCCCAGCCCTGGTCCTGCTCCGGGCTGCTGCCATCCCCGGGCTTAGCTCCGCGGCACACGCCAGCGGAGGGCCTCGTCACGCGCCTGTGCCGCCCAGCTCCAGTCCCGGCCCTCGGCCTCGCTTCAGGCCACTGCCGACCCCGGGGCTTAGCTCCGCGGCACTAGCGTGCCAATGGCCGGGCCGCGCACCTGGGACGCCCCGTGCCTTACCCGGCCCTCGGCCCCGCTCCCGACCCCTCCGGACCCCGGGGCTTAACCCCGCGGCACCCTTCGGCGGAGGAACGTGTGATGCGTCCAGACAGCCCCGCGCCCGGCCCGGTCCTCAGCCCCGCTCCAGGCCGCTGCCGACCCCGGGGCTTAGCTCCGCGGCACCCACCGTCGGAGGGCAGGTCCTCGCGTACGGGCCGGCCGCACCCGTCACGGACCTCAGGCCCGCTCCGGGCCGCTGCCAACCCCGGGGCTTAGCTCCGCGGCACCTGCGGTCTGAGTGTCAGGCCGCGCGCCTGCGCCGCCACGCGCCCGACCCGGCCCTCTGCCCCGCTCCGGGCCGCTGCCGACCCTGGGGCTTAGCTCCACGACACCCGCGGGCGGAGGACCGGGCCGCGCGTCCGGGCTGCCCCGTGCACTGCCCGGCCCTCGGCCCTGCTCCGGGCTGCTGCCGACCCCGGGGCTTAGCTCCGCGGCACCCGCTGGCGGAGGACCGGGCTGCGTGCTCGGTCCTCCCCGCTCCCGTCGGGACCCTCGTCCGCGCTGCGGGCCGCTGCCGACCCCGGGGTTTAGCTCGGCGGCACCCGCGGACCGAGAGATGGGGCCGCGTGCCCGGGTTGCCCTGCGCCTTGCCCGGCCCTAGGCCCCCCTCCCGGCCGCTCCAGACCCCGGGGCTTATCACCGCGGCACACGCCGGCGGAGGATGGGGCCGCGCGCCTGGGCCGTCCCACGCCCGGCCCGGCACTCGTCCCTGATCCGGGCCGCTGCCGACCCCGGGGCTTAGCTTCGGGTCACCTGCCGGCTGAGGACCCGGCCGTGCGCTCTGAACGCCCCGCGCCTGGCACGGCCCTCAGCCCCACTCCGGGCCACTGCCGACCCCGGGGCTTAGCTCTGCGGAACCCGCCGGTGGAGTGCCAGACCGAGCGCCCCGGCTGCCCCACGCCCGGCCCGGCCATCGGCCCCGTTCCGGGCCGCTGCCCACCCCGGGTCTTAGCTCCACGGCACACACCAGCGGAGGGCCTGGCCACGCGCCTGGGCGGCCAGCAGCCGGCCCGGCCCTCGGCCTCCTTCTGGGCCGCTGCTGACCCGGGGCTTAGCTCCGCGGCACCCACCGGCGGAGGGCCAGTCCTCGGGTCCGGGCCGGTCGCGCCCATCATGGCCCTCGGCCCCATTCCGGGCCGCTGCCGACCCTGGGGCTTAGCTCCGCGGCACCCGCGATCCAAGGGTCGGGCCAATCGCCCGAGCCGTCCCGCTACCGTCCCGACCCTCGGTCCCATTCTGGGCCGCTGCCGACCCCGGGGCTAAGCTTCGTGGCACTCAACGGCTGAATGCCGGGCCGCGCGACCTGGCCACCCCGCGCCCGGCCAGGTCCTCGACCCCGCTCTGGGCCGCTGCCGGCCCCGGGGCTTAGCTCTGCGGCACCCGCCGGCGGAGGACCGGGCCACGTGCCCGACTGCCCCACGCCCGGCCCGACCCTCGTCCCCTCTCCGGGCCGCTGCCGACCCCGGGGCTTAGCTCCGCGGCACCCGCCAGCGGAGTACTGGGCCACGTGCCCGACTGCCCCGATCCTGTCCCGACCATCGCCTTGCTCCGGGCCGCTCCCGACCCCGGGGCTTAGTACCGCGGTACCCATCGGCGGAGGGCCAGGCCGCGCGTCAGGGCTGCGCCACGCACGGCCTGGCCCTCGGCCCCGCTCCTGGCCGTTGCCGACTCCGGGGCTTAGTCCCGCTGCACCCGATCGCGTAGGGCCGGGCCGCGTGCCCGGGATGCCCCACACCCGGCCCGGCCCTCGGCCCCGCCCTGTGCCGCTGCTGACCCCGGGGCTTAGCTCTGCGGCAACCGCTGTCCGAGTGTTGGGCCGAGCGCCCGAGCAGCCCCGCTACCGTCCCGACCCTCTGTCCGCGTTCTGGGCCGCTGCCGCTCCCCGGGCCTGGATCCGCGGCACACGCGGGCCAAGGGCTGGGCCGAGCGCGGCCGGCCGCGCCCGCAACGGCCCTCGGCCCCACTCCGGGCAGCTTCCGTCCGCAGGGCTTAGGTCCGCGGAACCCGCAGGCCGAGGGTCGGGCCGCACGCCCTGGCCGCCCCGCGCCCGGCACGTCCCTCGTCTCCGCTCCGGGCTGCTGCCTACCCAGGGGCTTAGCTCCGCAGCACCCGCCGGCGGAGGGCCGGGCCGAGGGCCCGGGCTGCCCCGCACGCGGCACGGCCCACGGCCCCGCTCCAGGCCGCTGCCGACCCTGGGGCTTAGCTCCGCGCCGCACGTCAGCGGAGGGCCTGGCCACGCGCCTGGGCAACCGAGCGCCCGGCCCGGCCCTCGGCCTCGCTCTGGGCCACTGCCGACCCCGGGGATTAGCTCCACGGCACCCGCAGGCCGAGGGTCGGGCCAGGCGCCTGCGCCGCCCCGCACCCTAGCCGGCCCTCGGCCCCACTCCGGGCTGCTGCCGACCCCGGGGCTTAGCTCCGCGGCATCCCACAGCGGAGGGCTGGGCCGCGCGCCCGAGCCGTCCCGCTCCCGTACTGACACTCGGCCGCGCTACGGGCCGCTGCCTGACCCTTGGCTTAGCTCCGCAGCACCCATCGGTGGAGGGCCGGGTCGCGCTTCGGTCAGCCACACCCGCCACGGCCTTCCATTCTGCTCTTGGCCGCTGCCGACCCCGGGGCTTAGGTCTGCGGCACCCACCGGCGGAGGGCTGCTCTGCGGCACCCACGGGACAAGGGCCGGCCGTGCACACCGCTGCTCCGCTTCTGTCCCGACACTCGGCCGCGCTCTGGGCCGCTGCCGACCCCGGGGCTTAGCTCCGCGGCACACGCCAGCGGAGGGCCTGGCCACGCGCCTGGGCCGCCCAAGGCCCGGCCCTGTCCTCAGCCTCGCTCCGGGCCGCTACCAACCCCGGGGCTTAGCTCCGCGGCCCAAGCGGGCCAAGGGACGGGCCGCGCGCCAGGGCGCTGCCAACTCCGGGGCTTAGCTACACGGCACAGGCGGGCTGAGGGATGGGTCGCGCGCCCGGGCCGCACCGCGCCCAGCCCGGCCCTCGGGCCCTCCCGGGCCGCTGCCGACCCCGGGGCTTAGATCCGCGGCACATGCGGGCAAAGGACCGTGTCGCGCGCTGGAGCCGCCGTGCGCCCCGCCCGGCCCTGGCCCCGCTCTGGGCCGCTGCCGACCCCGGGGATTAGCTCCACGGCACCCGCGGGCCGAGGGTCGGGCCGCGCGCCTGCGCCGCCCCACGACTAGCCGGCCCTCGGCCCCGCTCCGGGCCGCTGCCGACCCCGGGACTTAGCTCCGCGGCATCCCACAGCGGAGGGCTCGGCCGCGCGCCTAGCCGCCCAGCTCCCATACCGGCACTCGCCTCACTATGGGCCGCTGCCGCCCCCAGGGCTTAATTCCGCGGCACCTGCTGGCGGTGGGTCCGAGCCGACCGCCTGGGCTGGACGCGCCCGCCACGGCCCTCGGCCCCGCTCCGGGCCGCTGCCGACCCCTGGGCTTAAGCTCCGCGGCACCCACGGGACAAGGGCCGGCCGCGCGAACCAGCCGCTCCGCTTCCGTCCCGACATTCGGCCGCGCTCTGTGCCGCTGCCGACCCCGGGGCTTAGCTCCGCGGCACACGCCAGCGGAGGGCCTGGCCATGCGCCTGGGCCGTCCAAGGCACGGCCCTGTCCTCAGCCTAGCTCCGGGCCGCTCCTGACCCTGGGGCTTAGCTCCGTGGCCCACTCGGGGCGAGGGACGGGCTGTGCGCCGGGGCTCTGCCAACTCCGGGGCTTAGCTACGCGGCACACGCGGACTAAGGGCTGTGCCGCAGGCTGGCTCCGCCCCGCACCCGGCCCGGCCCTGGCCCCGCTCCGGGCCACTGCCGACCCTGGGGCTTAGCTCTGCGGCACCCACGGTCCGACGATCGGTGGAGGGTCGGGCCGAGCGCCGGGGCTGCCCCGCGCCCGACCCGGCCCACATCCCCGCTCCGGGCCGCTGCCGACCCTGGGGCTTAGCTCCGCAGCACCCGCGTTCCGAGGATCGGGCAACGCGCCCGAGCCGCTCCACTACCAGCCCGACACTCGGCCGCGTTCTGAGCCGCTGGCGAATCCGGGGCTTAGCTTCGCGGTACCCGCCGGCTGAGGGACGGGCCGCGCGACTGTGCCGCCATGCACCCGTCCGGCCCTCGGCCCCGCTCGGGGGCGCTGCCGACCCCGGTGCTTAGCTCCGTGGCACAAGCCAGAGGAGGGCCTGGCCACGCGTCTGGGCCGCCCAGCGCCCGGCCCGGCCCTCGGCCTCGCTCCGGGCCGCTGCCGACCCCGGGGCTTAGCTCCGCGGCCCACTCGGGCCGAGGGACGGGCCACGCACTGGGGCCGCCCCACGCCCCGTGCATTGTCCGGTCCTCGGCCCCGCTCACGGCCACTCTGGATCCTGGGGCTTACCTCTGCGGCACCCGCCGGCGGAGGACGGGGCCGCGCGCCTGGGCCGTCCCGCACCCGGCCCGGCCTTCGGCCCCGCTCTGGGCCGCTGCGGACCCCGAGGCTTAGCTCTGCGGCACCTGCCGGTGGAGGGATGGGCCGAGCGCCCGGGCTGCCCCGCGTCCGGCCCGGCCCTTGGCCCCACTCCGGGCCGCTGCCGACCCCGGGGCTTAGCTCCGTGGCACAAGTCAGAGGAGGGCCTGGCCACACGCCTGGGCCGCCCAGCGCCCAGCCCGGCCCTGGTCTCGCTCCGGGCCGCTGCCGACCCCGGGGCTTATCTCCGCGGCACACGCCAGCAGAGAGCCTGGCCACGTGCTTGGGCCGCCCAGCGCCCGGCCAGGCCCTCGGCCTCGCTCCGGGCCGCTGCCGACCCCGGGGCTTAGCTCCGCGGCCCACTCAGGCCAAGGGCCGGGCCGCGCACTGGGGCCGCCCTACGCCTTGAACGGCCCTCGGCCCCGCTCCCGGCCACTCCCGACCCCGGGGCTGACCTCCACGGCACCTGCCGGCGGAGGATGTGGCCACGCACCTGGGCCGTCCCGCGCACGGCCCAGCCCTCGGCCCCTCTCCGGGCCGCTGCCGACCCCGGGGCTTAGCTCTGCGGCACTAGCGGGCCGATGGCACCCGCGGGCCGAGAGATGGGGCCGTGCGCCCGGGCCGCCACGCACCTTGCCTGGTCCTCGGCCCTGCTCCCGGCCGCTCCCGAAACCGGGGCTTACCTTCGCGGCACCCTCGGGCCTAGGGCCCGGCCGTGCACCCGGGCTACACCGCGTCCGGCCCGGCCCTCGGCCCCGCCCCGGGCCACTGCTGACCCCGGGCCTTAGCTCCTCAGCCCAAACGGGCTGAGGTTCGGGCCGTGCGCTGGGGCCGCCCGCACCCAGCCTGGCCCTGCCCCGCTCCGGGCCGCTGCCGAGCACGGGGTAGCTCCGCGGCACCCGCATGCCGAGGGCCAGGCTGCGTGCCCGGGCCGCCTCACGCCCCACCCGGCCCTAGCCCCGCTCTGGGCCACTGCCGACCCAGGGCTTAGCTCCGCAGCACCCACCGGCGGACGGCTGAGCAGCGCGCCCGGGCCACCCCGCGCCCGGCCCGGCCCTTGGACCTGCTCCGGGCCGCTGCCGACCCCGGGGTTTAGCTCTGCGGCACCCGCCAGTGGAGGGCCAAGCCAAGATCCCGCGCTGCCCCACGCCCGGTCCGTCCCATGGCCCCACTCCTGGCCGCTGCTGACCCCGGGGCTTAGCTCCGCGGCACCTGTGGGCCAAGGGCCGGGCCGCGCGCCCGGGCCGCCCCGCGCCCGGCCCGTCCCTTGGCCCCGCTCCGGGCCGCTGCCGACTCCAGAGCTGAGCTCCGCGGCACCCGCCGGGGGAGGGCCTGGCCACGCGCCAGTACTGCCCAGTGCCCGGCTTGGCCCTTGGCCACACTCCGGGCCGCTGCCGACCCCGGGGCTTAGCTCCATGGCACACAATGGCGGAGGGCCGGGCCGCACGCCTGTGCCGCCCAGCACCCGGCCGGGCCCTGTGGCACCGCTCCAGGCCGATGCTGACCCCGGGGCTGAGCTCCGCGGCACCCACCGGCGGGGGGCCTGGCCATGCGCCCGGACCGCCCAGCGCCTGGCTCAGCCCTCAGCCCCACTCCGGGCCGCTGCCGACCTCTGGGCTTAGTTCCACTGCACACGCCGGCCGAGGGTCGGGCCGCGCGCCTATGCCGCCCCGCACCCCACTGGGCCCCACGGCACCGCTCCGGGCCGCTGCCGACCCTGGGGCTTAGCTCTGTGGCACCCGCGGGCCGAGGGCTGGGCTGCGAGCCGGTGGGGCCCCGCTCCCGTTCCGGCCATGGCCCCGCTCCGGGCTGCTGCCGAACCCGGGGCTTAGCTCTGAGGTACCCGCCGATGGAGGGTCAGTCCGCGTGCTAGGGCCTGCGGTGACCTGCCCAGCCCTCAGCCCCGCTCCCGGCCGCTCCCGACACCGGGACTTACCTCTGCGGCACCCGCCGGCGGAAGATGGGGCCACGCGCCCGGGCAGTCCCGCGCACGGCACGACCCTCGGCCCCGCTCCAGTCTGCTGCCGTCCCCGGGGCTTAGCTCTGTGGCACCCGCCGGTGGAGGGCTGGGCCGAGTGCTCAGGCAGCCCCGCACCCGGCCCGGCCCTTGGCCCAACTTCGGCCGCTGCCGACGCCAGGGCTTAGCTCCCCGGCACTAGCGGGCCAATGGAACCCGCGGGCCGAGAAATGGGTCCGCGTGCCCGGGCTGCCCCGCGCCTTGCCCGTCCCTCGGTCCCGCTCTCGGCACTGCCGAACCCGGGGCTTAGCATGGCGGCACCCTCCGGCAGAGGACCGGGCCGCGCGCCCGAGCAGTCCCGCTCCCTTCCCGAACCTCATCCGCGTTCCTTGCCACTGAGGACCCCGGGGCTTAGCTCCGTGGCACCTGCCGGCGGAGGGCCTGGCCACGTGACCGGGCTTCCCCGCGCCAGGCCCGGCCCTTGGCCCTGCTCCAGGCCGCTTCCGACCCCGGGGCTTTGCTCCGCAGCACCTGCGGGCCGAGGGCCGGGCCGCTCGCACGGGCAAGCCCGCTCCCGTCGGGACCCTCGGCTGCGCTCGGGGCCGCTGCAGACTCCAGGACTTAGCTCCGCGGCACCCGTCGGTGGACGTCCGGGCCACGCGCCCGGGCCGCCCCTCGCCCGCCCCACCATCAGTCCCGCTCCAGGCCGCTGCCTACCCCGGGGATTAGCTCCGTGGTAACGACCGGCCGATGGCCGGGCTGTGCGACCGGGCCACCCTGCGCCCGGCCTGGTCCTCGGCCCCGATCCGGGCCGCTGCCCACCCCGGTGCTTAGCTCCGCGGCACCACCTGGCGGAGGGCTGGGCCGCGCGCCCGGGCCGCGTTGCGCCCGGCCGGCCCTCGGCCCCGCTCCGGGCCGCTGCCTACACAGAGGCTTAGCTCCGCGGCACCCGCCGGCGGAGGGCCGGTCCTCGCGTCCGGGACGGCCGCACCCGTCACGGCCCCCGGACACGCTCTGGGCGGCTGCCGACCCCGGGGCTTAGCTTCGAGGCAACCGCGTGCCGAGGGTCGGGCCGCGCGCCAGCGCCTCCCCGCGCCCAGCCCGGCCATCGGCCCCGCTCCGGGCCGCGGTCGACCCCGTGGCTTAGCTCCACGGCACCCGCCGGCGGTGGACCGGGCCAAGCTCACGGGCTGTCCCTCGCCCGACCCGGCCCTCGGCCCCGTTCTGTGCCGCTGCCGACCCCGGGGATTAGCTCTGCGGCACCCGCCGGTGGAGGACCAGTCTGCGCGCCCATGCTGCCCCACGCCCTGCCCGGCCCTCGGCCCCTCTCCGGGCCGCTGCTGACCCCGGGGCTTAGATCCGCGGCACCCGCGGACCGAGTGCCGGGCCGCGAGCCCGGGCCGCCCCGCGACTGGCCGCCCTCTGCTCCGCTCCGTGCCGCTGCTGAGCCCGGGGCTTAGCTCTGCGGCACCCACCGGCGGAGGGCCGGGCCATGCATCCGGGCGGCCCCCTCACCCGGCCCGGCCCTCGGCCCCGCTCTGGGCCGCTGCCGACCCCGGCGCTTAACTCCGCGGCAACCCCCGGCCGAGGGCTGGGCCGCGCGCCCTTCTAGGCCCGCAGTCGGCCCGGTGCTCGGCCCCGTTCTGGGCCGCTGCCGACCCCGGGGCTTAGCTCCGCGGAACCCGCGTGCGAAGGCCGGGCCGCAGGCCCGATCTGCCCCGGGACCGGCCAGGCCCTCAGCCCCGCTCCAGGCCGCTGCCGACCCCGGGGCTTAGCTCTGCGGCACCCGCCGGCGTTGGGCTGTGCCGCGTGCCCGGGCTGCCCGCGCACGGCCCGGCCCTCTGCCCCGCTCCGGGCTGCTGCCGACCCTGGGGCTTACCTCCGCGGCACCCACGGGCGGAGGGCCGGACCGAGCGCCCGGCCAACCCGTGCCCGGCTCGGCTCTCGGCCCCGCAACAGGCCGCTGCCGACCCCGGGACTTAGCACCGTGGCACCCACTAGCGGAGGGCCGGGCCACGCGCCACGGCTGCCCTGTGCCCAGCACGGCCCTCGGCCCGCCCTGGGCCGCTGCTGACCCCGGGGCTTAGCTCTGCGCAGCCGCGGGCCGAGGGCCGGGCCGTGCACACGGGCTGCCCCACGCCCAGCACGGACCTCGGCCCCGCAACAAGCCGCTGCCGACCCCGGGGCTTAGCACCGCGGCACCCGCCGGTGGAGGACCAGGCCACGCGTCCGAGCCGCCCCACTCCAGTCCCGACCTTCGGCCGCGTTCTGGGCCTCTGCCGACCCCGGGACATAGCTCTGCCGCACCCGCCGGCGGAGGGCCGGGCCGGGCACACGGGCTGCCCCACGCCCGGCACGGAACTCGGCCCCGCTCCGGGCTGCTGCCGACCCCGGGGCTTATCTCCACGGCACACGACAGCGGAGAGCCAGGCCACGCGCCGGTCTGCCCAGCGCCCGGTGCGGCCCTCGGCCCCGCTCCTGGCCGCTGCCGACCCCGAGGATTAGCTCCGTGGCCTACGCGGGCCAAGGGCTGGGCCACGCGCCGGGGACGCCCCGCGCCTGGCCCAGCCCTGGACCCGCTCCGAGCCGCTGCCGACCCCCGGGCTTAGCTCCTCAGCACCCGCGGGCTGAGGCCCGGCTGCGAGCCCGGGCCACACCGCTCCTGGCCCGGCCTTCGGCCCCGCTCCGGGCCGCTGCCGACCCCGGGGCTTAGCTCCGCGGCACCCGCGGGCCGAGGGCGGGGCCGCGCTAAGGCCGCAGCACGCCCAGCACTGCCCTCGGCCCCGCTCAGGGCCGCTGCCGACCCCGGGGCTTAGTTCCGCGGCACCCACGTGCTGAGGGCTGGGCCGCGCCCCCGGGCCGCCCCACGCCCGGCCAGTCCCTCGGCCTCGCTCCGGGACACTGCTGACCCCGGGGCTTAGCTCCGCAGCAGTAATGGGCCGAGGGCCGGGCCACATGCCCGGGCCGCCCCGTGCCCGTACCGACACTTGGCTGTGCTCCAGACCGCTGCCGACCCTGGGGCTTAGCTCCACGGCACTGCGGGCCGAGGGCCGGACCGCGTGCCCGGGCCGCCCCGCGCTTGAACCGACACTCGGCCGCGCTCCAGTCCGCTGCCGACCCAGGAGATTAGCTCCGCGGCACCGCCAGCGGAGGGCCTGACAGCGCACCAGGCCGCCCCACGCCCGGCCCGGCCCTCGGCCCCGCCCAGGGCCGCTGCTGCCCCCGGGCCTTAGCTCCGCGGCACCCACGTGCCGAGGCCCGGGCTGCGCCCCCGGGACACACGGTGCCCGGTCCAGTCCTCGGCCCCGCCCCGGGCCGCTGCCGACCCCAGGGCTAAGCTCCGCGGCACCCGCCGGCGGAGTACCGGGACACGCACCCGAGACGCTCCGCTCTGGTCCCCACCATCGGCCGCGTTCTGGGCCACTGCCGACCCCGGGAATTAGCCCTGCGGCACCAGCCGGCGGAGGGAAGAGCCGTGCGCTCGGGCTGCCCCGCGCCTGGCCCGGCCCTCGGCCCCGCTCCGGGCCGCTGCCGACCCCGGGGCTTAACTCCGCGGCCCACATGGGCCGAGGGCCGGGCCGCGCGCCCGTGCCGCCCCACGCCCGTAACGACACTCGGCCGCGCTCCAGACTGCTGCCGACCCCGGGGCTTAGCTCCACGGCACCCGCCGGCCGAGGAAAGCGCCGCGCGCCCGGGCCGCCCCGTGCCAGGCCTGGTCCTCAGCCCCGCTCTAGGCCGCTGCCAACCCCGGGGCTTGGGTCCGCGACACCAGCGGGCCGAGGGCCGTGCGGCGCGCCTGGAACGCCCTGCGTCCGGCCCGACCCTCGGCCACACTCTGGGCCGTAGCAAACTCAGGGGATTTGACCCGCGGCACCCGCTGGCGTGGGCCTGGCCGCGCGTCCGGGCAGAGCTGCGCCCGGCACGGGCCCTAGGCCCCGCCCCGGGCCGCTGCTGACCCCGGGGCTTAGCTCCGCGGCACCCATGTGCAGAGGGCCAGTCCTGGCGCCCGGGCCGCACCGCGCCCAGTGCGGCCCTTGGCCCCGCCCTGGGCCGCTGCTGACCCCGGGGCGTAGCTCCACGCCACCCGCCGGCGGAGGGCCGGGCCGCGCGCCTGGGCCGCAACTAGCCCGGCCCGGCCATCGGCCCCGCTCCGGGCCGCTGCCGACCCCGGGGCTTAGCTCCGCGGCACCCGCGGGCAGAGGACTGGGCCACGCACCCAGGCCTCGCAGCGCCCGGCCTGGCCCTCGGCCCCGCTCCGGGCCGCTGCCAACCCCGGGGCTTTGCTCCGCGGCACCATTCGGCGGAGGGTCGGTCCGCGCTCCCGGACTGGCTGCTCCAGCCACGGCCCTGGGCCCCGGTCCGGGCAGCTGCCGACCGCGAGGCTTAGCTATGCGGCACTGGCGGGCCAAGTGCCGGGCCGCGCGCCCGTGCAGCCCCGCTCCCGTCGGGACCCTTGGCCGTGGTCCAGTTCGCTGCCGACCCTGGGGCTTAGCTCCACGGCACTGCAGGCCGAGGGCCGGGCCGCATGCCCGGGCCACCCTGCGCCAGAACCGACACTCGGCCGTGCTCCGGGCCGCTGTCGACCCCCGAGCTTACCTCCGCAGCAACCGTCGGCGGAGGTCCGGGCCGCGCGCCCGTCCGCCCCGCGCCCGTCCCCAACCTCGGTCCCGCTCCAGGCCGCTGCCGACCATGGGGCTTTGCTCCGCGGTATCCGCCGGCCGTGGGCCGGGCCGCGCGACTGGGATGCCCCGCGCCCTGCTCGGCCCTCGGCCATGCTCCGGACCGCCACCAACCCAGGGGCTTTGACCCACGGCACCAAAAGGCGGAGGGCCTGGCCTCACGCCCTGGCCAACCCGCGCCCGGCCCAGCCCTCGGCCCCGCCCCGGGCCGCGGCCGACCCCGTGGCTTAGCTCCATGGCAGCCGCCGGCGGAGGACCGGGCCAAGCTCCCAGGCTGTCCCTCGCCCGAACCGGCCCTCGGCCCTGCTCCGGGCCGCGGCCGACCCCGTGGCTTAGCTCCGCGGCACCCACGGTCCGAGGGTCGGGCCGCGCGCCCGAGCCGCCCCACTCCCCTCCCGACCCTCGGTCGCGTTCTGGGCCGCTGCCTATCCCGGGGCTTAGCTCCGCGGCACCCGCGGTCCGAGGGCCGGGCCACGCGCCTGGGCTGCACCGTGCCCGGCTCGGTCCTCGGCCCCGCTCCGGGCCGCTGCTGACCCCTGGACTTAGCTCCTCGACACCAGCGGGCCGAGGGCGGGGCCACGTGCCTGGGCCTCCCTGCGCCCGGCCCGGCCCTCGACCACGCTCTGGGCCGGTGCCGACCCAGGGGCTTTGCCCCGTGGCACCCGCCGTAGAATGGCCTGGCTGCGCGCCCGGGCGGCCCCACGCCCGGCCCGGCCCTCGGCCCCGACACAGGCCGCTGCTGACCCCGGGGCTTAGCTCCGCGGCACCCGCGGGCCGAGGACCGCGTTGCGCGCCCGGGTCCCACAGCACGCGACACAGCCCTCGGGCCTGCCACGGGCCGCTGCTGTTCCCGGGGCTTAGCTCCGCGCCACCCGCCAGCGGAGGGCTTGGTTACGCGCCGGGGCCGTCCAGCGCCCGGTCTGGCCTTCAGCCCCGCTCCGGGCCGCTGCCGACCCCGGGGCTTAGATCCGCGGCGTCCGCTGGCGGAGGACTGGGCCACGTGCCCTGGCTGCCCTGATCCCGTCGGGACCCTCTGCTGCGTTCTGGGCCGCTGCAGACCCCAGGGCTTAGCCCCGCGGCACCAGCGGACCGAGGGTCGGGCCACGCGCCAAAGGCGCCCCACTCCCGTCCCGACCCTCGGCCCCGCTTCGGGCTGCTGAGGACCCCGGGGCTTAGCTCCGTGGCACCCCCCGGCGGAGGACCGGGCCTCGTGAACGGGTTGCCCCGATCCCGTCGGGACCCTAGGCCGCACACCGGGCCGCTGCCGACCCCGGGGTTTAGCCCCGCGGTACCCGCCGGCGCAGGGCAGGGCCGCACACCCGGGCCGCCCCGTGTCCGCCTCGGCCATTGGCCCCACCCTAGGCTGCTGCTGACCCTGAGGCTTAGCTCCACAGCACCCGCGGTCAGAGGGACGGGCCGCCGGCCGGAGACGCCCCGCTCCCCTCACGACCCTCGGCCGTGTTCTGGGCCGCTGCAGACTCCAGGGCTTAGCCCCACGGCACCAGCGGACCGAGGGTCGGGGCGCGCGCCCAATCCGCCCCGCTCCCGTCCCGACCCTCGGCCCCGCTTCAGGCTGCTGAGGACCCTGGGGCTTAGCTCCGCGGCACCACCCAGCGGAGGGCGTGGCTGCGCACCCGGGGCGCCCCGCGCCCGTCTCGGCCCTCGGCCCCTCTCCGGGCCACTTCCAACCCTGGGGATTAGCTCCGCGGCACCCGCCGGCGATGGGCCGGGCCACGCGCCCAGGTCTCCCCGCGCCCGGCACATCCCTCGGCCTCACTCCGTGCAGCTGCCGACCCCGGGGCTTAGCTTCTTGGCACCACCCGGCGGAGGGCCAGGCCGCATGCCCGGGCCGCACCGTGCCCGGCCCTGCCCTCGGCCCCGCTCTGGGCCGCTGCCCACCCTGGGGCTTAGTTCCACGGTACCCTTGGGCCGAGGGCTGGGCCACGCGCCAGGGCCGCCCCGCACCCGTAGCGACACTTGTCCGCGCTCCAGACTGCTGCTGACCCCAGGGCTTAGCTCCGTGGCACCCGTGGGCCGAGGGCCGGGCCGCGTGCCCGGGCCGCCCCGCGCCAGTACGGACACTCGGCCGCGCTCTAGACCACTGCCGACCCCGGCGCTTAGATCCGCGGCACCCGCCGGCCGAGCGCCGGGCCCCTCGCCCTGGCCACCCCTTCCCCGGCCCAGCCCTCGGCCCCACTCCGGGCCACTGCCGACCCCGGGGCTTAGCCCGCGGCATCCGCCGGCGGAAGGCCGAGCCGCGTACCCGAGCCGCCCCACTGCCTTCCTGACCCTCGGCTGCGTTCCGGGCCACTGCCGACCCCGGGGCTTAGCTCCGCGGCACCCGCGGGCCGAGGGCCGGGCCGTATGCCCAGGCCGCCCCGCGCCGATACGGACACTTGACCGCGCTACACACCGCTGCCGACCCAGGGGCTTAGCTCCGCGGAACCCACCAGCCGAGGGCCGGGCCGCTCGCCCGGGCCACCCCACAACCGGCCCAGTCCTCAGCCCAACTCCGGGCCGCTGCCAACCCTGGGGCTTAGCTCCGCGGCACCCGCCGGCCGAGGGCCAGGCCGCTCGCCCGGGCCACCCCACGCCCGGCCCAGTCCTCAGCCCCACTCTGGGCCCCTGCCGACCCCAGGGCTTAGCCCGCGGCATCCGCCGGCGGAGGGCCGAGCCGCGCACCCGAGCCACCCCGCTCCCTTCCTGACCCTCGGCCGCGTTCCGGGCCGCTGCGGACCCCGGGGCTTAGCTCCGCGGCACCCGCGGGCCGAGGTCCGGGCCGTGTGCCCAGGCTGCCCCGCGCTGGTACGGACACTCGACCGCGCTACACACTGCTGCCGACCCCGGAGCTTAGCTCCGCGGCACCCGCCGGCCGAGGGCCGGGCCGCTCGCCCGGGACACCCCACGCCTGGCCCATCCCTCGGCCCCACTCCAGGCCACTGACGACCCCGGGGCTTAGCCCCGCGGCATCCGCCGGCGGAGGGACAGGCTGCGCGCCCGAGCTGCCCCGCTCCCTTCCTGACCCTCGGCCACGTTCCGGGCCGCTGCCGATTCTGGGGCTTAGCTTTGTGGCACCTGACGGCGGAGGGACGGGCCGCGCGCCCTGGCTATCCTGCGCCCGGCTATCAGCCCCGCTCCGGGCCTCTGCCGACCCCAGTGCTTAGCTCCGCGGCACCCGCGGGCTGAGGGCTGGGCCGCGCGCCAGGGCCACCCCTCGCCCGTACCGACACTCGGCCGCACTCCAGACCTCTGCTGACCCCGGGTCTTAGCCTCGCGGCATCGGCCGGCGGAGGTCCGAGCCGCGCGCCCGAGCCGCCCCACTCCCTTAATGACCCTCAGCCACGTACCAGGCCGCTGCCGACCCCGGGGCTTAGCTCCGCGGCACCCACCGGCCGAGGGCTGGGCCGCTCGCCTGGGCCACCCCACGCCCGGCCCAGTCCTCAGCCCCACTCCGGGCTGCTGCCGACCCCGGGGCTTAGCCCCGCGTCATCCGTCGGCGGAGGGCCGAGCCATGCGCCCGAGCCGCCCCACTCCCTTGCTGACCCTCGGCCGCGTTCCGGGCCGCTGCCGATTCCGGGGCTTAGCTCCGCGGCACCCGCAGGCCAAGGGTCGGGCCGCGTGCCTGGGCCACACCATGACTGGCCCGGTCCTCGGCCCCGCTCCGGGCCGCTGCCGACCCCGGTGCTTCGCTCTGCGACACCAGTGGGCCGAGGTCCGGGCCGCGCACCTGGTCCTCCCCGCGCCCGGCCCGGCCCTCGGCCATGCTCCGGGCCGCTACTGACCCAGGGGTTTTTGCCCGCTGCACCCACGGCGGATGTCCTGGACGCGCTCCCGGACCACCCCGCACCTGGCCTGGCCCTCGGCCCCGCCCCGGGCCGCTGCTGACCCTGGGTCTTAGTTCCGCCGCACCCGCGGGCTGAGGGCCGGGCTGCGCGCCTGGGCAACACCGCCCCCGGTCCGGCCCTTGGCCCCGCCCCAGGCTGCTTCCGACCCCGGGGCTTAGCTCCGTGTCACCACTGGCGGAGGGTCTGGCCACGCGCCCGGGCCGCCCCGCGCCCAGGCCGGCCCTCGGCCCTGCTCCGGGCCGCTGCCGACCCCGGGGCTTAGCTCCACGGCACCCACCATCGGAGGACCGGGACGTGCACCCGAGCCGCCCCGCTCCCGTCCCGACCATCGGACGCATTCCAGGCCGCTGACGACCCCGGGGCTTAGCTCCACGGCACCCGCCGGCGTAGGGCCGGGATGCGGCCCGGTCTGCCCCGCGCCTGGCCCGGCCCTCGGCCTTGCTCCGGGCCGCTGCCGACACCGGGGCGTAGCTCCGCGGCCCCCACCAGCGGAGGGCCTGGCCACACGCCCGGGCCTTCCAGTGCCCAGCCCGGCCCTCGGCCCAGCTCCGGGCTGCTGCCGACCCCGGGGCTTAGCTCCGTGGCACCCGCGGGACAAGGGCACCGCTGCGCGCATGGGCCGCCCTGCTCCCATCACGACACTCGGCCGCGCTCCGGTCCGCTGCCTACCCTGGGGCTAAGCTCCGCGGCACCAGCGGGCCAAGGGCCGGGCCGTGTGCCTGGGCCACCCCGCGGCTGGCCCGGCCCTCGGCCACGCTCCGGGCCGCTGCCAACCCCGGAACTTAGCTCTGCGGCACCTACCGGTGGAGGACCAGGCCGCGCGCCCTGGCTGCTCCGCGCCCGGCCCGGCCATCGGCCCCACTCCGGGCCGATGCCGACCCCGTTGCTTAGCTCCGCAGCACCCGCCGGCGGAGGTCCGGGCCACGTGCCCGGGCTGCCCCGATCCCGTCGGGACCCTAGGCCGCGCTCAGGCTGCTGCCGACCCCGGGGCTTAGCCCCGCGGTACCCGCTGGCATAGGTCCGGGCCGCGCGCCTGGGCCTGCCCGCGTCCACCTCGAACCTTGGCACCACCCCGGGCCGTTGCTGACCCCGAGGCTTAGCTCTGTGGCACCCGCTGTCCAAGGGTCGGGCCGCGCGCCCGAACCGCCCGCTCCCCTCCCATCCCTCGGCCGCGTTCTGGGCTGCTGCCGACCCCGGGGCTTAGATCTGCGGCACTCGCCGGCGGAGGGCTGGGCCATGCGCCCGTGCCGCCCCACGCCCGGCTCGGCCCTCGGCCCCGCTCCGGGCCTCTGCCGACCCCGGGACTTAGCTCCGCGGCACCCACGATCTGAGGGTCGGGCCGCGCGCCAGGGCCACCCCAAGCCCGTACCGACACTCGACTGCGCTCCAGACCGCTGCTGACCCCGGGGCTTAACTCAGCAGCACCGGTGGGCCGAGGGCCGGGCCGCGCGCCTGGGCCACCCCATGCCCGGCTCAGCCCTCGGCCCCAGTCTGGGCCGCTGCCACCCCGGGTCATAGCCTCGCGGCATCCGCTGGCCGAGGGCCGGGCCGCTCGCCCGGGCCACCCCATGCCCGGCCCGGGCTTCGGCCATGCTCCGGGCCGCTGCTGACCCCGGGGCTTTGTTACGCGGCACCCGCCGGCGGAGGACCGTGCCACGTGAACGGGCTGCCCCGATCCCGTCGGGACCCTAGGCCGCGCTCCGGGCCGCTGCCGAACCTGGGGTTTAGCCCGTCGGTACCCTCCGTCGCAGGGCAGGGTCGTGCACCAGGGCCGCCCCGCGTCCGCCTCGGCCCTCGGCTCCGCCCCGGACCGCTGCTGACCCCGAGGCTTAGCTCCACAGCACCCGCTGTCCGAGGGACGGGCTGCCGGCCCGAGCAGCCCCGCTCCCCTCCCGACCGTCGGCCGCGTTCTGGGCCGCTGCATATCCCGGGGCTTAGCTCCGCGGCACCCGCAGTCCGGGGGCCGGGCCGCGAGCCCGGGCCGCACCAAGACCGGCTCGGTCCTCAGCCCCACTCCGGGCCGCTGCTAACCCCTGGGCTTAGCTCCGGGACAGCAGCGGACCGAGGGCGGGGCCGCATGACTGGGTCTCACTGCGCTCGGCCAGGCCCTCGGCCACGCTCTGGGCTGCTGCCGACCCAGGGGCTTTGCCCCGCGGCACCCGCCGTAGAATGGCCTGGCTGCGTGCCCGGGCTGCCCCGCGCCCGGCCCGGCCCTCGGCCCCGCCCCAGGCCGCTGCTGACCCCGGGGCTTAGCTCCGCGGCACACGCGGGCCGAGGGCCGGGTCGCGCGCCCGGGTTCCACAGAGCCCGACAGGGCCCTCGGGCCTGCTGCGGGCCGCTGCCGTCCCCGGGGCTTATCTCCGCGCCACCCGCCAGCGGAGGGCCTGGCTACGCGCCGGGGCCGTCCAGCGCCCAGTCCGACCTTCGGCCCCGCTCTGGGCCGCTGCCGAACCCGGGGCTTAGCTCCGCGGCATCCGCCGGCGGAGGACCGGGCCACGTGCCCTGGCTGCCCCGATCCCGTTGGGACCCTCGGCCGCGTTCTGGGCCACTGCGAACCCCAGGGATTAGCCCCGCGTCACCAGCGGACCGAGGCTCGGGCCGCGCGCCCAAGCCGGCCCGCTCCCGTGCCTACCCTCGGCCCCGCTTCTGGCTCCTGAGGACCCCGGGGCTTAGCTCCGCGGCACCCCCTGGCGGAGGGCTGGGCCGCGCGCCCGGGCCGCCCTGCGCCCGGCTCGGCCCTCGGCCCCTCTCCGGGCTGCTGCCGATCCCAGGGCTTAGCTCCGTGGCACACGCGGGCCGAGGGCTGGGCCCCGCACCAGGGCCGCCCCGCGCCCGTACTGACACTCGGCCGCGATCCAGACCGCTGCTGACTCCGGGGCTTATATCCGCGGCACCCGCCGGCCGAGGGCCGGGCCACGCGCCGTGGCCACCCCGCGCCAGTACCGACACTCGGTCGCGCTCCAGACTGCTGCCGACCCCAGGGCTTAGATCCGCGGCACCCACCGGCCGAGGGCCGGGCCGCTCGCCCGGGCCACCCCATGCCCGGCCCAGCCCTCGGCCCCACTGCGGGCCGCTGCCGACCCCGGGTTTTAGCCCCGCAGCATCCGCCGGCGGAGGGCCGAGCCGCGCACCTGAGCTGCCCCACTCCCTTCCTGACCCTCGGCCGCGTTCCGGGCCGCTGCCGACCCCGGGGCTATGCTCCGCGGCACCCGCGTGCCGGGGGCCGGGCCGTGTGCCCGGACCGCCCCGCACCGGTACGGACACTAGACCGCGCTCCAGACCGCTGCTGACACCGTGGCTTAGCTCCGTGGCACGCGCCGGCCGAGGGCCGGGCCGCTCGCCCGGGCCACCCCACGCCAGGCCCAGCCCTCGGTCCCACTCCAGGCCGCTGCCGACCCCAGTGCTTAGCTCCGCGACACCAGTGGGCCGAGGGCCGGGCCGCGCACCTGGGCCTCCCCGCGCCCTCCCCGGCCCTTGGCCACGCTCCGGGCCACTACCGACCCAGGGGTTGTTGCCGCGGCACCCGCCGGCAGATGTCCTGGCCGCGCGCCCAGGCCGCCCCGCACCTTGCCCGGCCCCCGGCCCCAGCACGGGCCGCTGCTGACCTTGGGGCTTAGCTCCGCCGCACCCGTGGGCCAAGGGCCGGGCTGCACGCCCAGGCCGCCCCGAGCCCAGCCCGCCCTCGGCGCTGCTCCAGGCCGCTGCGACCCTGGGGCTTAGCTATGCGGCACCCACCGGCGGAGGACCGGGACGTGCACCCGAGCCGCCCGACCATCGGCCGCGTTCCGGGCCGCTGCCAACCCCAGGGCTTAGCTCCACGGCACCCGCCGGCGTAGTCCCAGGCCGCGCCCCTGGCCGCCCTGTGCCCGGCCCGGCCCTCGGCCCCGCTCAGGGTCGCTGCCGACCCTGGGGCTTAGCTCCGTGGCACCCACTGGACAAGGGCCCGGCCACGCGTACGGGCTGCCCCGCTCCCGTCCCGACACTCGGCCGCGCTCCGGGCCCCTGCCTACCCCGGGGCTAAGCTCCGCAGCACCAGCAGGCCGAGGGCCGGGCCACGTGCCCGGGCTGACCTGCACCCGGCCCAGCCATCGGCCCCGCTCCTGGCCGATGCCGACCCCGTGGATTAGCTCCGCGGCATCCGCCGGCGGAGGACCAGGCCACGTGCCTGGGCTGCCCCGATCCCGTCGGGACCCTAGGCCGCGCTCTGGGCCGCTGCCGACCCCGGGGTTTAGCCCCGCGGTACCCGCCGGCGCAGGGCAGGGCCGCTCGCCCTGGCCAGCCCGCATCCGACTCGGCCCTCGCCCCGCCCCGGGCCGCTGCTGACCCCGAGGCTTAGCTCCGCAGCACCCGCGGTCCGAGGGTCGGGCCGTGCGCCCGAGCTGCCCCGCTCCCCTCCCGACCCTCGGCCGCGTTCTGGGCCGCTGCCGACCCCGGAGCTTAGCTCTGCGGCACACGCCGGCGGAGGGCTGGGCCGCGCGCCTGTGCTGCCCCACGCCCGGCTCTGCCCTCGTCCCCGCTCCGGGCCGCTGCCCACCCCGGGGCTTAGCTCCGCGACACCCACGGGCCGAGGGTCGGGCCGCGCGCCCCGGCCGCCCTGTGCCCGGCCCGGCCCTCTGCCCTGCTCCGGGTCACTGCTGACCCCGGAGCTTAGGTCTGCGGCACCCGCGGGCTGAGGGCAGGGACGTGCGCCCAGGCAGCACCACGTCCGCCTTGGCCCTCGGCCCCATCCCGGGCCGCTGCCTATCCCGGGGCTCAGCTCCGCGGCACCCGTGGTCCGAGGGCCGGGCTGCGCGCCAATGCCGCACCATGCCTGGCTCGGTCCTCGGCCCCGCTCTGGGCCGCTGCTGACACCTGGGCTTAGCTCCACGGCACCAGCGGGCCGAGGGCGGGGCCGCGTGCCTGGGCCTCCCTGTGCCCGGCCCGGCCCTCGGCCACGCTCTGGGCTGCTGCCGACCCAGGAGCATAGCCCCGCGGCACCCGTTGTCGGATGCCCTGGCTGCGCGCTCAGGCGGCCCCGCGCCCGGCCCGGCCCTCGGCCCCACCCCAGGCCGCTGCTGACCCCCGGGCTTAGCTCCGCGGCACCCGCGGGCTGAGGGCCGGGTCGCGCGCCTGGGTCCCACAGAGCCCGGCCGGGCCCTCGGGCCTGCCGCGGGCCGCTGCCGACTCCGGGGCTTAGTTCCGCGCCAGCCGCTAGCGGAGGGCCTGGCCACGCGCCCGGACCGTCCATTGCATGGTCCGGCCTTCGGCCCATCTCCGGGCCGCTGCCGACCCCGGGGCTTACCTCTGCGGCATCCACCGGTGGAGGACCGGGCTACGTGCCCTGGCTGCCCCGATCCCGTCGGGACCCTCGGCCGTGTTCTGGGCTGCTGCTGACCCCAGGGCTTAGCCCCGCAGCACCAGCGGACCGAGGGTCGGGCCGCGCGCCCAAGCCGCCCTGCTCCCGTCCCGACCCTCGGCCCCGCTTCGGGCTGCCGAGGACCCCGGGGCTTAGCTCCGCGGCACCCACGGGCGGAGGGCTGGGCCGCGCGCCCGGGCCGCCCCACGCCCGGCTCGGCCCTCGGCCCCTCTCCGGACCGCTGCCGACCCCGGGGCTTAGCTCCGCGGCACACGCGGGCCGAGGGCTGGGCCGCCACGGGGCCGCCCCGCGGCCGGTCCGTCCCTGGCCCCGCTTCGGGCCACTTCCAACCCTGGGGCTTAGCTCCGTGGCACCCGTCGGCGAAGGGCTGGGCCACGTGCCCGGGCCTCCCCAAGCCCGGCACATCCCTCGGCCTCACTCCGTGCAGCTGCCGACCCCTGGTCTTAGCTCCGCGGCACCCCCCAACGGAGGGCCTGGCTCCGCGCCCGGGCCGCCCAGCGTCCAGCCCGTCCCTCGGCCCCGCTCCGGGCCGCTGCTGACCCCGGGGCTTAGCTCCGTGGCACACGCGGGCCAAGGGCCGGGCCGCGCCGGGGCCACCCCACGCCCGGACCGGCCCTGGCCCCGCTCCAGCAGGTGCCGACCCCGGGGCTTAGCACCCCGGCACCCACGAGCTGAGGGCTGGGATGCGCGGCCAGGCTGTCCCGTGCCCGGCACATACCTCGGCCCTGCTCCAGGCCGCTGCCGACCCTTGGGCTTAGCTCCGCGGCACCCCCCGCCGGAGGGCCGGGCCGCGCGCCCGGGCCGCACCGGGCCCCGCCCGGCCCTCAGCCCCGCTCCAGGCCGCTGCCGATGCCGGGCCTTAGCTCCACGGCACCCACCGGCGGAGGGCCTGTCCACGCGCCCGGGCTGCCCAGCGCCCAACATGGCCCTCAGCCCCGCTCCGGGCCGCTGCCGAACCCGAAGCTTAGCTCCATGGCACCAGAGGGCTGCGGGCCGGGCCGCGTGCCCGGGCCGCCCCGCGCCCGTCACGTCCCTCGGCCCTGCTCCGGGCCGCTGCCGACCCCGGGGCTTAGCTCCACGGCATCCCCTGGTAGAGGGCCTGGTCGTGCCCGGGCCGCACCGCAACCAGCCCGGCCCTCGGCCCTGCTCCGGGCCGCTGCTGACCCCGGGGCTTTGCTCCGTGACACCAGCGGGCCGAGGGCGGGGCTGCGCTCTAGGGCCTCCCCGCGCCCGGCCCAGCCCTCGGCCACACTCCTGGCCGCTGCTGAACCCGGGGCTTAGCTCCGCGGCACCCGCAGGCCGAGGTCCGGGCCGCTTGCCCGGGCCGCACCGCGCCTGTCCCGGCCCTCGGCCCCTCCCCAGGCTGCTGCCGACCCCGTGGCTTAGCTACACGGCACCTGCCAGCGGAGGACCGGGACGCGCACCCGAGCCACCCCGCTCCCGTCCCGACCATCGGCCGCGTTCCGGGCCGCTGCTGACCCCAGTACTTAGCTCTGCAGCACCCACCGGCGGAGGGCCGGGCCGCGTTCCCAGGCTGCCCCACGCCCGGTCCGGTCCTCGGCCCCGCTCCGGGCCGCTGCCAACACCAGGGCTTAGCTCCGCGCCACCCGCCAGCGGAGGGCCTGGCCACGCGCCGGGGCTGTCCAGCGCCCGTTCCGGCCTCCAGCCCCGCTCTGGGCTGCTGCCGATCCTGGGGCTTAACTCCGCGACCCAGGCGGGCCGAGGGCTGGGCCGCTCGCCGGGGCTGCCCCATGCCCGGCACTGCCCTGGCCCCGCTCCTGGCCACTGACGACCCCGGGGCTTAGCTTCACGACACCCGCCGGCGGACGACCAGGCCGCGTTCTGGGCCTCTGCGAACCCCAGGGCTTACCCCGCGGCACCCGTGGTCCGAGGGTCGGACCGTGCGCCTGAACCGCCCCGCTCCCATTCTGACCCTCGAACCCGCTTTGGGCCGCAGACGACCCCGGGGCTTAGCTCCATGGCACCCCCCGGCGGAGGGCTCGGCCGCGTGCCTGGGCCGCCCTGCACCTGGCCCGGCCCTTCGCCCCGCTCCGGGCTGCTGCCGACCCCGAGGCTTAGCTCCGCGGAACACGCGGGCAGAGGGCCGGGCCGCGCCGGGGCTGTCCTGCGCCCGGCCCGGCCCTGGCCCCGCTCCAGACCACTGCCGACCTCGGGGCTTAGCTCCGTGGCACCCGCCGGCGAAGGGCCGGTCCGTGTGCCCGGGCCAGCCACGCCCAGCACGGCCCTCAGTCCCGCTCCGGGCAGCTGCCGCCCCCAGGACTTAGCTCCGCGGGACCCGCTAGCCGAGGGCCGGGCCACGTGCCCGGGCCGCCCCGCGCCCGACACATCCCTCGGCCCCGCTCCGGGCCGCTACTGACCCCGGGGCTTAGCTCCGTGGCACACGAGGGCCGATGGCCGGGCCGCGCGCCGCGGCTGCCCCTCTCACATCCCGGCCCTGGCCACGCTCCAGGCCGCTGCTGACCCCATGGCTTAACTCCGCAGCACCTGGTGGCAGAGGGCCGTTCCGCGCGCCCTGGCCGCACCGCGGCCGGCTCTGCCCTCGTCCACGCTCTGGGCCGCTGCCAACCCCGGGACTTAGCTCTGCGGCACCCGCAGGCCGAGGGCCGGGCCGCGCGCCCTGGCCGCACCGCGGCCGGCTCTGCCCTCAGCCCAGATCCGGGCCGCTGCCGACAAAAGGGCTTAGCTCCGCGGCACCCGTTGGCGGAGGACCGTTCTAAGCGTCCGGGCTGCCCCGCGCCCGGCATGGCCCTCGGCCGCGTTCCGGGCCACTGTGAACCCCGGGACATAGCTCCGTGGCACCCGCCAGCAGAGTACCGGGCCACGCGCCCGGCCTGCCCCGCGCCCGGCCCAGCCATCAGCCCCGCTCCGGGCCGATGCCGACCCCGGGGCTTAGCTCCGCGGCACCCGCCGGCGGAGGACCAGGCCACGTGCCCGGGCTGCCCTGATACCGTAGGGACCCTAGGCTGCGCTCCGGGTCGCTGCCGACCCCGGGGCTTAGCCCCGCGGTACCCGCCAGCGGAGGGCCAGGCCACATGCCCTGGCAGCCCCGCGTCCGCCCCGGCCTTCGGCCCCGCCCGGGCCCGGTGCTTAACCTGGGGCTTAGCTCTGTGGCACTCGCGGTCCGAGGGTCGGGCCGCGCGCCCGAGCCGCCCCGCTCCCGTCCCGACCCTTGGCCGCGTTCTGGGCCGCTGCCAACCCCTGGGGTTAGCTCTGCAGCACAGGCCGGCGGAGGGCTTGGCCACACACCCGGGCTGCCCCGCGCCCAGCCCAGCCCTCGGCCCTGCTTCGGGCCGCTGCCGACCCCCGGGCTTAGCTCCGTGGCACACAACAGCGGAGGGACGGGTCGCGTGCCCGGTCTGACCCGCACCCGGCCCAGCCCTCAGCCCCGCTCCGGGCCGCTGCCGACCCCTGGTCTTAGATCCGCAGCACACGCCGGCCAAGGGCCAGGCCACGCGCCTGAGCCGCCCCGCACCCGGCCAGGCCTGCGGCACCGGTCCGGGCCATTGCTGAACCCGGTGCTTAGCTCCGCGGCACCCACAGGCCAAGGGCCGGGCGGCGAGCCGGGGGGTCTCCGCTACCGTTCCAGCCATGGCCCAGCTCCGGATCTCTGCCAAACCCGGGGCTTAGCACTGCGGTACCCGCCGACAGAGGGTCAGTCCGCGTGCCAGGGACGGCCGCGACCAGCCCGGCCCTCAGCCCCGCCCTGGGGCGCTGCCGACCCCACGGCTTAGCTCCACGGCACCCGTGGGCCGAGAGACGAGGCCTGGCGCCCGGGCCACCCCGTGCCTTACCCGGCCCTCGGCCCCGATCCCGGCCGCTGCTGACCCTTGGGTTTAGCTTCGCGGCAACAGCCGGCGGAGGACTGGGCCGCTCGCACGAGCCGTCCCGCTCCCGTCCCGACCCTCGGCCGCAATCTGGGCTGTTGCCCACCCCGGGGCTTATCTCTGCGGCACCCGCCGTCGGAGGGCCGGTCCACGCACCCGGGCCGGCCGCGCCCAGCACGGCCCTTAGTCCCGCTCCGGCCAGCTGCCGACCCCGGGGCTTAGCTCTGTGGCACCCCTCGACGGAGGGCCGGGCCGCGCACCCGGGCCGCACCACGCGCGTCCCTGCCTCGGTCCCGCTCCGGGTCGCTGCCGACCCTGGGGCTTAGCTTTGCAGCACCAACAGGCCGAGGGTCGGGCCGTGCGCCCGGGACACCCTGCGCCCCTACCGACACTCGGCCGCGCTCCAGACCGCTGCCGACCCTGGGGTTTATCTCCGCGGCACCCGCCGGCGAAGGACGGGGCCGCACACCCGAGCAGCCCCGCTCCCGTCCCGAACCTCTGCCGCGTTCTGAGCAGCAGCAGACCCCGGGACTTAGCTCTCCGGCACCCGCCGGCGGAGAGCCGGGCCGCGCGCCCGGGCCGCTCCGAGCCCGGCTAGGCCCTCGGCCCCGCCCCGGGCTGCTGCTGAACTTTCGGCGTAGCTCCGCCGCAACCGCGGGCCGAGAGCCGGGCTGCGCGCCCGGGCCGCACCGCGCCTGTCTCGGCCCTCAGCCCTGCCCCAGGCTGCTGCCGACCCCGGGCTTAGTTCGGCGGCACCGCTGGCAGAGGGACTGGCCGTGCACCCACACCGCCCCGCACCCAGCCCGGCCCTCGTCCCTGCTTCGGACCGCTGCCGAAGCGGTCTTATCTCCGTGGCACCCACCGTCTAGGACCGGGACGTGCACCCGAGCCGCCCCGCTCCCGTCCCGACCATCGGCTGCTTTCCAGGCCGCTGCCGAACCCGGGGCTTAGATCCGCGGCACATGCCGGACAAGGGCCGGGCCGCGCGCCTGTACCACCCCGCACCCGGCCAGGCCCGCGGCACCACTCCGGGCCGTTGCCGAACCCGTCGCTTAGTTCTGTGGTACCCGCTGACCTAGGGTCAGTCCGCGTGCCAGGGCCGGCCGCGACCGGCCCGGCCGTCGGCCCCGGTCCGGGGCGCTGCCGACCCCACATCTTAGCTCCACGGCACCCGCGGGCCGAGAGACGGGGCCGCGCGCCCGGGCCGCCCCGCGCCTTACCCGGCCCTCGGCCCCGCTCCCGGCTGCTGCCGACTCCGGGGCTTAGCTCCGCGGTACCCGCCGGCTGAGGACCGGGACGCGCGCCCGAGCATCCCCGCTCCCGTCCGGACCCTCGACCGCAATCTGGGCTGCTGCCGACCCCGGGGTTTAGCTCTGCAGCACCCACCGGCAGAGGGCAGGGACGCGCGCCTGGGCTGCCCTGCGCTGGCCCGGCCCTCGGCCCCGCTCCAGGCCACTGACGACGCCGGGGCTTAGCTCCGCGGCACCCCCCGGCGGAGGGCTGGGTTGCGCGCCCCTGCAGCACTGCGCCCGGCCCGGCCCTCGGCCCCAATTCGGCCCGCTTCCGACCCCGGGGCTTAGCTCCGCGGCGCTCGCCGGCAGAGGGCCTGTTCACGCGCCCGGGCTGCCCAGCACCCAACCCGGCCCTCGGGCCCGCTCCGTGCCGCTACCGACCCCGGGGCTTAGCTCCCGCCCCTGGTCACGCTCTGGGCCGAAGCCGAACCAAGGGCTTAGCTCCGCAGCACCCGCTGGCTGAGGGCCGGTCCGCGTGCCCGGGCCGGCCGCGCCCGGCACGGCCCTCGGTCCCGCTCCAGACCGCTGCCGTCTCCCGGGGCTTAGTTCCGCGGCACCAGTTGGCTGCAGATCGGGCTGCGCGCCCGGGCCACCCCGCGCCCAGCACATACCTCCGCACCGCTCCGGGCCGCTGCCGACCCCGGGGCTTAGCTCCGCGGCACCTCCCAGCGGAGGGCCGGGCCACGCGCCCGGGCCACACCGCGCCCATCCCGGCCTTCGGCCCCCCTTCGGGCAGCTGCCGACTGCTAGCTCCCGGCCCTGGTCACGCTCTGGGCCGCAGTGGCACCCGCTGTCTGAGGGCCGGTCCACGCACCCTGGTCGGCCGCACCTGGCACGGCCCTCGGGCCCGCTCCAAACCGCTGATGTCCCCCGGGGCTTAGTTCTGCGGCACCAGCGGTCCGCGGGCTGGGCCGCGCGCCCGGGATGTCCTGGGGCCGTCACGTCCCTCGGCCCCGGTCTGGGCCGCTGCTGACCCCGGGGCTTAGCTCTCGGCCCTGGTCACGCTCCGGGCTGCAGCCGAACCCAGGGCTTAGCTCCGCGGCACCCGCTGGCTGAGGGCCAGTCCACGCGCCCGGGTCAGCCGCACCTGGCACGGCCCTTGGTCCCGCTCAAGACCACTGATGATCCCCGGGGCTTAGTTCCGCGGCACCAGTGGGCCGTGGGCCGGGCCGCGCGCCCGGGACGTCCTAGGGCCGTCATGTCCCTCGGCCCCGGTCTGCGCCGCTGCTGACCCCGGGGCTTAGCTCCGCGGCAACCGCCGGCGGAGGGCCGGGGCCGCGCACCGACACCGGGGCTTAGCTTCGCGGCACCAACAGGCCGGGCCGCACCGCCCCGCACCAGTACCGACACTCGGCCACGTCCCAGACCTCTGCCGACCCAGGGTCTTAGCCCGCGGTACCCGCGGGCCGAGGGCCGGGCCGTGCGCCCGGGCCGCCCCGCGCCCATACAGACACTCGGCAGCTGCCGTCCCCGGGGCTTAGCCCCGCGGCATCCGCCAGCGGAGGGCCAGGCCGCGCGCCCGAGCCGGCCCACTCCCTTCCCGACCCTCGGGCGTGTTCCCGGCAGCTGCCGACCCCGGGGCTTAATTTTGCACCCGCCGGCAGAGGCAGAGGCCCTGACTGCGCGCCCGGGCTGCTCCACGCCCGGCCCGGCCCTCGGCCCCGCTCCGGGCCACTGCCGACCACGGGGCTTAGCTCCGCGGCACCCGCCGGCGGAGGGCCTGGCCTCGCGCCCGGGCCATTGCTGACCCCGGGGCTTAGCTCCGCGTCACCAGCGGGCCGAGGGAGGGGCCGCGTGCCTGGGCCTCCCCGTGACCTGCCCGGCCCTTGCCACGCTCTGGGCCGCTGCCAACCCAGGGGCTTTGCCCCGCGCCACCCGCCGTCGTATGGGGTGGCCGCGCGCCTGGGCCCCCACGTGCCCGGCCCGGCCCTCGGCCCAGCCCCGGGCCGCTGCTGACCCCGGGGCTTAGCTCCGCGCCACCCACGGTCCGAGGGCCTGGCCGAGCTCCCGGGTCGCACCGAGCCCGGCCCGGCCCTCTGCCCTGCCCCGGGCCGCTACCGATCCTGGGGCTTAGCTCCGTGGCACACGCCGGCGGAGGGCCTGGCCACGCGCCTGGGCTGTCCAGCGCATGGCCGGGCCTTCGGCCCCGCTCCAGCCGCTACCGACGCCGGGGCTTAGCTCCGCGGCACCCGCCGCCGGAAGGCCTGGCCACACGCCCGGGCCTCCCAGCGCCCAGCCCGGCACTCGGCCCCGCTCTGGGCCGCTGCCAACCCAGGGCTTAGTTCTGCGGCTCACGCGGGCCGAGGGCTGGGGCGCACCGGGGCCGCCCCGTGCACGGCCCGGCCCTGGCCCCGCTCCGGGCGGCTGCCGACGCCGTGGCTTAGCTCCGTGGCACCCACCGGCGGAAGGCCTGGCCACGCGCAAGGGCCTCCCAGCGCCCAGCCCGGCACTCAGCCCCGCTCCGGGCCGCTGCCAACCCAGGGCTTAGCTCCGCGGCTCACGCGGGCTGAGGGCTGTGCCGCGCACCGGGGCCGCCCCGTGCCCGGCCCAGCCCTGGTCCCACTCCGGGCGGCTGCCGAAGCCGTGGCTTAAGTCCGCGGCACCCGCCGGCGGAGGACCGGGCCACGTGCCCGGGCTGCCCCGATCCCGTCCGGACCCTAAGCCGCGTTCTGGGCCACTGCGGACCCCAGGGCTTAACCCCGCGGCACCCGAGGTCCGAGGGTCGTTGCCGCACAATCAAGACGCCCCGCTCCCATCCCGACCCTCGGACCCACTCCGGGCCGCTGCCGACCCCGGGGATTAGCTCCGTGGCACCCATGGGACAAGGGCCAGGCCGCGCACACAGGCCGCCACGCTACTGTCCCGACACTCGGCCGCGGTCCAGGACGCTGCCAATGCCAGGACTTAGTTCTGCAGCACCCGCCGGCGGAGGACTGGGCCACGTGCCCGGGCTGCCCCGATCCCATCGGAACCCTCAGCCGCGTTCTGGGCCGCTCCCGACCCTGGGGCTTAGCTCCGCGGCACCCCCCGGCGGAGTGCTGGGCCGCGCGCCTGGGCCGCCCTGCGCCCTACCTGGACCTTGGCCCCGCTCCGGGCCGCTGCCGACACCAGGGCTTAGCTCTACGGAACCCGCCAGAGGAGGGCATGCCACGCGCGCAGGCCATCCAGCACCCGGCCCGGCCTTTGGCCCCGCTCTGGGCCGCTGCCTACCCCGGCGCTTAGCTCCGAGGCACAGGCGGCCCGAGGGTCGGGCCGCGCGCCGGGGCAGCCCCACGCCCGGCATGACCCTAGCCCCGCTCTGGGCCGCTACTGACCCTGGGGCTTAGCTCCAGGGCACCCACGGGCCAAGGGCCGGGCCGCGCACCTGGGCCGCACCACACCCGGCCTGGCCCTCGGCCCCGCTCCGGGCCGCTGCCGACCCTGGGGCTTAGCTCCGTGGCACACGTCGGCGGAGGGCCTGGCCATGCGCCTAGGCCATCCAGCGCACGGCCGGGCCTTCGGCCCCTCTCCGGGCCGCCACCGATGCCGAGGCTTAGCTCCGTGGCACCCTCCGGCGGAAGGCCTGGCCAACTGCCTGGGCCTCCCAGCGCCCAGCCCGACACTCGGCCCCGCTCTGGGCCGCTGTCAACCCAGGGCTTAGCTCCTCGGCTCACGCGGGCCGAGGGCTGTGCCGCGTACTGGGGCCGCCCTGTGCCCGGCCCGGCCCTGGCCCCGCTCTGGGCGGCTGCCGACGCCGTGGCTTAGCTCCGTGGCACCCACCGGCGGAAGGCCTGGCCACGCGCCCCGGCCTCCCAGTGCCCAGCGCGGCACTCGGCCCCGCTCCGGGCCGCTGCCTACCCAGGGCTTAGCTCCGCGGCTCACGCCAAAGGAGGGCATGGCCACGCGCCCGGGCCATCCAGCACCCGGCCCGGCCATCGGCCCCGCTCTGGGCCGCTGCCTACCCCGGCGCTTAGCTCCGAGGTGCAGGCGGCCCGAGGGCCGGGCCGCGCGCCTGGGCAGCCCCGCGCCCGGCCCGAGCCTAGCCCCGCTCTGGGCTGCTACCGACCCTGGGGCTTAGCTCCACGGCTCCCGCGGGCCGAGGGCCGGGCCGCGCACCCGGGCCGCACCACACCCGGCCTGGCCATCGGCGCTGCTCCGGGCTGATGCCGACCCCGGGGCTTAGCTCCGTGGCACACGCTGGCGGAGGGCCTGGCCACGCGCCAGGGCGGTCCAGCGCACGGCCGGGCCTTCTGCCCCTCTCCGGGCCGCTGCCGACGCCGAGGCTTAGCTCCGCGGCACCCGCCGGCGGAAGGCCTGGCCACCTGCCCGGGCCTCCCAGCGCCCAGCCCGGCTCTCGGCCCCGCTCTGGGCCGCTGCCAACCCAGGGCTTAGCTCCGCGGCTCACGCGGGCCGAGGGCTGTGCCGTGCACTGGGGCCGCCCCGTGCCCGGCGCGGCCCTGGTCCCGCTCCGGGCGGCTGCCGACGCCGTGGCTTAGCTCCGCGGCACCCACCGGCGGATGGCCTGGACACATGCCCGGGCCTCCCAGCGCCCAGCCCGGCCCTAGGCCCCGCTCCGGGCTGCTGCCAACTCCGAGACTTAGCTCCGTGGCACCCGCCGGTGGAGGACCGGGCCGCGCGCCCGGGCTGCCCCTCGCCCAGCCCGGCCATCGGCCCCGCTCCGGGCCGCTGCCGACCCCGGGACTTAGCTCCGAGGCACCCGCCGGCGGAAGGCCTGGCCATGCGCCCGGGCCTCCCAGCACCCAGCCGGCACTCGGCACCGCTCCGGGCTGCTGCCGACCCCGGGGCTTAGGTCCGCGGCACCCGCCGGTGGAGGACCGGGCCACGTGCCCGGGCTGCCCCGATCCCGTCGGGACCCTCAGCCGCGTTCTGGGCCACTGCGGACCCCAGGGCTTAGCCCCGCGGCACCCGAGGTCCGAGGGTCGGGCCGCACAACAGAGATGCCCCGCTCCCATCCCAACCCTCGGACCCACTCCGGGCCGCTGCCGACCCCGGGGCTTAGCTCCGTGGCACCCACGGGACAAGGGCCAGGCCGCGCGCACGGGCCGCCGTGCTACCGTCCCGACACTCGGCCGCGCTCCGGGACGCTGCCAACCCCAGGACTTAGTTCTGCGACACCCGCCGGCGGAGGACCGGGCCACGTGCCCGGGCTGCCCCGATCCCGTCGGGACCCTCGGCCACGTTCTGGGCCGCTCCCGTCCCTGGGGCTTAGCTCCGCGGCATCCCCGGCGGAGTGCTGGGCCGCGTGCCTGGGCCGTCCCCCGCCCTGCCTGGCCCTTGGCCCCGCTCCGGGCCGCTGCCGACACCAGGGCTTATCTCCGCGGCACCGGCCAGCGGAGGGCATGGCCATGCATCCGGGCCATCCAGCACCCGGCCCGGCCATTGGCCCCGCTCTGGGCCACTGCCTACCCCGGCGCTTAGCTCCGAGGCACAGGTGGCCCGAGGGCAGGGCCGCGCGCCAGGGGAGCCCCGCTCGCGGCCCGAGCCTAGCCCAGCTCTGGGCCGCTACCGACTCTGGGGCTTAGCTCCGCGGCACCCGCGGGCCGAAGGCCGGGCCGCGCACCCGGGCCGCACTGCACCCGGCCTGGCCCTCGGCCCCGCCCCGTGCCACTGCCGCCCCCCGGGCTTAGCTCCGTGGCACACGCCGGCGGATGGCCTGGCCACGCACCAGGGCCGTCCAGCGCACGGCCGGGCCTTCGGCCCCACTCCGGGCCGCTGCCGACGCCGGGGCTTAGCTTCGCGGCACCCGCTGGCAGAAGGCCTGGCCACGCG
Organism: Sorex fumeus; assembly: GCF_029834395.1. Taxonomy (NCBI): domain Eukaryota; kingdom Metazoa; phylum Chordata; class Mammalia; order Eulipotyphla; family Soricidae; genus Sorex; species Sorex fumeus. The sequence goes on along the minus strand of NW_026606311.1, from coordinate 72,047 downwards.
CAAGGCCCTCCCAGCACCCAGCCCGGCACTCGGCCCCGCTCTGGGCCGCTGCCAACCCAGGGCTTAGCTCCGCGGCTCACGCGGGCCGAGGGCTGTGCCGCGCACTGGGGCCGCCCCGTGCCCGGCCCGGTCCTGGCCCTGCTCTGGGCGGCTGCCGACGCCGTTGCTTAGCTCCGCGGCACCCATCGGCGGAAGGCCTGGCCACGCGCAAGGCCCTCCCAGCGCCCAGCCCGTCCCTCGGCCCCGCTCCGGGCCGCTGCTGACCCCGGGGCTTAGCTCCGCGGCACACGCGGGCCGAGGGTGGGGCCGCACCGCGCCCGGCACAGCCCTGGCCCCGCTCCGGGCCACTGCCGACCCCGGGGCTTTGCTCCGCGGCACCCGCCGGCGGAGGGCCTTTCCACGTGCCCGGGCTGGCCGCTCCCGGCACGGCCCTCAGTCCCGCTCTGGACAGCTGCTGAACCCGGGGCTTAGCTCCGCGGCACCAGCAGGCCGCGGGGCGGGCCACGCGCCCGGGCCGCCCCACGCCCGTCACGTCCCTCGGTCCAGCTCCGGGCCACTTCGGACCTCGGGGCTTACCTCCGGGTAACCCCCGGCGGAGGGCCGGGCCGTGAGCCCGGGCTGCACCTTGCCCGTACCGACACTCGGCCGCGCTTCAGACGGCTGCCGACCCCGGGACATAGGTTCACGGCACCAGCGGGCGGAGGACCGGGCCGTGCGCCCCGGCTGCCCCGCGCCCGGCCCGGCAATCGGCCCTGCTCCGGGCCACTGCCGACGCCAGGAGTTAGCTCCGCGGCACCCAACGGCGGAGGACCGGGCCACGTTCCCGGGTTGCCCCGATACAGTCGGGACCATCGGCCGCGCTCCGGGCCACTGCCGACCCCGGGGCTTAGCCCCGCGGCACCCGCCGGCGGAGGGCTGTGCCGCGCGCCCGGGCCACAGCGCGCCCGCCCCGGCCCTTAGCCCCGCCCCGGACCGCTGCTGACACCAGGGCTTTGCTCCGCAGCACTCGCGGTCCGAGGGTCGCACCGCGCCCCTGAGCCTCCCCGCTCCCATTCCGACCGTCGGTTGCGTTCTGGGCCGCAGCCAACCCTGGGGCTTAGCTCTGCAGCACCCGATGGCGGAGGGCTGGGCCGCGTGCCAGGGCTGCCCCACGCCCGGCTCGTCCCTCGGCCCAGCTCCAGGCCGTTGTCGACCCCGGGGCTTAGCTCCGCCTCACCCGCGGGCCGATGGTAGGGCCACGCGCCCGGGCTGCCCCGCACCCAGCCCAGTCCTTGGCCCCGCTCCGGGTTGCTGTCAACCCCGAGCCTTAGCTCCGTGGCACCAGGGGGCCGAGGGCCGGGCCGCGCGCCTGTGCCGCCCCGTGCCCACCACGGCCCTCGGCCCCGCTCCGGGCCGCTGCCGACTCCGGGGCTTAACTCCGCGGCACCCACTGGTGGAAGGCCGGGCCACGCGCCCGGGCCTCCCAGCACCCAGCCCGTCACTTGGCACCGCTTCGGGCCGCTGCCGACCCCGGTGCTTAGCTCCGCGGCACCAGCCTGCGGAGGACCGGGCCATGTGCCCGGGGTGTCCCGATCCCGTCGGGCCCCTCGGCCACCTTCTGGGCCGCTGCGGACCCCAGCGCTTAGCTCTGCGGCACCCGAGGTCCGAGGGTCGGGCCGCGCGCGCGAGCCGCCCCGCTCCCATCCCAACCCTCGGCCCCGCTTCGGGCCGCTGCAGACCCTGGGGCTTAGCTCCGTGGCAACCCCCGGCGGAGGGCAGGCCCGCGCGCCAGGGCCGCCCCGCGCCCGGCTCCGCCCTCGGCCCCACTCCAGGCCGCTGCCGACCCCGAGGCTTAGCTCCGTGGCACCCAAGGGACAAGGGCCAGGCCGCGCGCACGGGCCGCCACGCTACCGTCTCGACACTCGGCCGCGCTCTGGGATGCTGCCAACCCCAGGACTTAGTTCTGCGGCACCAGCCGGTGGAGGACCGGGCCACGTGCCCGGGCTGCCCTGATCCCGTCAGGACCGTCAGCCACATTCTGGGCCGCTGCCGAACCTGGGGCTTAGCACCGTGGCACCCCCCCGGCGGAGGGCTGGGCCGCGCGCCTGGGCCGCCCCGCCCCCGGCACGGCCCTCGGCCACGCTCCGGGATGCTACCGACCCCGCGGCTTAGCTCCGCAGCCCAGGCAGGCCGAGGGACGGGCCGCACGCTGGGTCCGCCCCACGCCCGGCCCTGGCCTGGCCCCGCTCCGGGCCGCTACCGACCCCGGGGCTTCGCCCCGCGGCACCCGCCAGTGGAGGCCTGGCCACGCGCCTGGGCCGTCCATCTCCTGGCCCAGTCTTCGTCCCCGCTCCGGGCCGCTGCCGACCGCGGGGCTTAGCTCCGCGGCACCCGCCGTCGGAGGGACTGCCCACGCGCCAGGGATGCCCCGCACCCGGCCCGGCCCTCTGCCCCACCCTGGGCAGCTGCCGACCCCATGGCTTAGCTCTGCGGCACCCGCCGGCGGAGGGCAGGGCCACGCGCCCTGGCTGCCACGCGCCCGGCCCGGCCCTCAACCCCGCTCCGGGCCGTTGCCGACACCGGGGCTTAGCTCCGCGGCACCAACAGGCCGAGGCATGGGCCGAGCTCCCAGGCCACCCCGTGCCCGTACCGACACTCGGCCGTGCACCAGACTGCTGCCGAACCCGGGGCTTAGCTCCGAGACACCCGCGGACCGACGCCTGGGCCGCACGCCCGGGCCGCCCTGCGCCCGTACGGACACTCCGGAGAGGGGCCAGGGCCGGACCGCGCGCCTGGGCCGCCCCGTGTCTGGCCCGGCCCTCGTCCATGTTCTGGGCCACTGCCAACCCAGTGGCTTTGCCCCGCGGCACCCGCTGATGGAGGGCCTGGCCGCGCGCCCAGGCCGCCCCGTGCCCGGCCTGGTCCTGGCCCCGCTCCGGGCCGCTGCTGACTCAGGCGCTTAGCTCCAAGGACCACGCGGGCCGAGGTCCGGGCCGCACGCCGGGGCCGACCCGCGCCCGGCCCGGCCCTGGCCCCTCTCCGGGCCGCTGCCGACCCAGGGGCTTAGGTCTGCGGCCCACACGGACCGAGGGCCGGGCCGCGCACCGGGGCCGCCCCGCGCCCAGCCCGGCCCTGGCCCCGCTCCGGGCCACTGCCGAACCCAGGGCTTAGCTACGCAGCACCCGCCGGCGGAGGGCCTGACCACGAACCCGGGCCTCCCAGGGTCTGGACCGGCCCTGGCCCCGCTCTGGGCCGCTGCCGAACCCGGGGCTTAGCTCCGCGGCACCCGCAGGTCGAGGGCCGGGCCGTGCGCCCTGGCCGCACCGCGCCCGGCCCGGCCCTCGGCCCCGCTCCGGGCCGCTGCTGACCCCGGAGATTAGCTACGCGGCACCCGCCTGTGGAGGGCCTGGCCACGAACCCGGGCTTCCCAGCGCCCGGCCCGGCCCTCGGCCCCGATCCGGGCCGCTGCCAACCCCGGGGCTTAGCTCCGCGGCACACAGGGGCCGCTACCGACCGTGGGGCTTAACTCCGCAGCACCTGTCGGCGGAGGGCCGGTCCGTGCGCCTGGGCCGGCCTCGCCCGCCACGGCCCTCATCACCGCTCCGGGCCGCTGCCAACCCCGGGTCATAGCTCCGTGGCATCCCCCGGCGGAGGGCTGTGGCTAGCGCCCGTGCCGCATTGCGCACAGCCCAACACTCGGACCCGCTCCGGGCCGCTGCCAACACCGGGGCTTAGCTCTGCGGCACCCCCCCGGCGGAGGGCCAGTCCTCGCGCCCGGGACGGCTGCTCCCATCATGGTCCCCGGCCCCGCTCAGGGCCGCTGCCGACACCAGTGCTTAGCTCCGGGGCACCCGCGTGCCGAGGGTCGGGCCACACGCCCGCACCTCCACGCGCCTGGCCTGGCCCTCGGCCCCACTCCGGGCCGCTGCCAACCGCGGGGCTTAGCTCCACGGCACCCCCCGGCGGAGGGCTGGGCCGCACACCTGGGCTGCATTGCACCCGGCCCGGCCCTAGGCCCCGCTCCGGGCAGCTGCCGACCCCGGGGCTTAGCACCGCGGCACCCACTGTCGGAGGACCTGGCCGCGTTCCCGGGCCGCCCAGCTCCCGTCGGGACCCGCCGCCGTGCTCCGGGCCGCTGCCGACCCCCGAGCTTACCTCTGCGGCACCCGAGCCCGGCCCGCCCTCGGTCCCGCTCCAGGCCGCTGCTGACCCGGTTCTTAGCTTCGCGATACCCGCCAGCCGAGGGCCGGGCTGTGCGACTGGGCCACCCCGCGCCTGGCCCGGTCCTCGGCCTGATCCGGGCCGCTGCCGACCCCAGGGCTTAGCTCCGCGGCACCCGCGGGTCGAGGGCCGGGCCGCGCGCCCGGGCCGCCCCTCGCCCGGCACGGCCCTCGGACACGCTCCGGGCCACTTCTGACCCCGGGGCTTAGCTCCGCGGCAACCGCCTTCGGAGGGCCGGGCATTGTGCCCGGGCCGCACCGCGCCCAGCCCGGCCCTCGGCCCCACTCCGGGCCGCTGCCGACCCCAGGGCTTAGCTCCAGGGCACCAACGGGCCGAGGGCCGGGCCGTGCGTCCAGGCCACCCTGCGCCCGTACCGACACTCGGCCGCGCTCCAGACCGCAGCCGACCCTAGGGCTTAGCTATGCGGCACCCGCCGGCGAAAGGAAGCGCCGCGCGCCTGGGCCGCCCCGTGCCTGGCCTGGTCCTCGGCCCTGCTTTAGGCCGCTGCCGACCCAGGGGCTTAGCTCTGAGGACCACGCGGGCCGAGGTCCGGGCCACACGCCGGGGCCGCCCCGCGCCCGGCCCGGCCCTGGCCCCTCTCCGGGCCGCTGCCTACCCCGGGGCTTAGCTCTGCGGCACCTGCCAGCGGAGAAACAGGCCGTGCGCCCGGGCTGCCCCGTGCCCGGCCCGGCCCTGACCCCGCTCCGGGCTGCTGCCGACCCCGGGGCTTAGCTCTGTGGCCTACACGGTCCGAGGGCCGGGCTGCGCTCCGGGGCCACCCCGCGCCCGGCCCAGCCCTGGCCCCGTTCTGGGCCGCTGCCGACCCTGGGGCTTAGCTCTGAGGCCCACGTGGGTCGAGGGATGGGGCGAGCGTCAGGACCGCCCCGCGCCCTGCCGGGCCCTGGCCCCGCTCCTGGCCGCTGCTGACCCCAGGCTTAGCTACGCGGCCCACGCGGGCCGAGGGATGGGCTGCTCGCCAGGGCCGCCCAGTGCCATAACCGGCCCTGGCCCCTCTCCGGGTGGCTGCCGACCCCGGGTGCATAGCTCTGCAGCACCCGCGGGCCGAGGGTCGGGCCGCACGCTCGCGCCGCCCCGCTCCCGGCCCGGCCCTCAAACCCACTCCGGGCCGCTGCCGAGCCCGGGGCTTAGCTCCGCGGAACCCGCGCGTCAAGAGCCGGGCCTCGCACAGGGGCCGCCCCGCGCCCTGTACGGCCGCGCGCCGGAGCCGCCCCATGACCGCTCATGCCCTGGCCCCGCTCCAGGCGGCTGCTGACCCCAGGGCTTAGCTCCGTGGCACCCGTCAGCGGAGGGCCGGTCCACGCACCTGGGCCGGCCGCGTCCGGCACGGCCCTCAGCCCCGCTCCTGGCTGCTAATGACCCCGCGGCTTCGCTCCGCGGCACCCGCCGGCGGAGGACCAGGCCGCGCACCCAGGCTGCCCCACACCCGGACCGGCCCTCGGCCCTGCTCCGGGCCGCTGCCGACCCCGGGGCTTAGATCCGCAGCACCCGCGGACTGAGGGCCGCCCGTGCGCCCGGGCGGCCCCCTAGCCCGGCCCTGCCCTCGGCCCCGCTCCGGGCCGCTGCCGACCCTGGGGCTTAGCTCCGTGGCAACCCCCGGCGGAGGGCAGGCCCGCGCGCCAGGGCCGCCCCGCGCCCGGCTCCGCCCTCGGCCCCACTCCAGGCCGCTGCCGACCCCGAGGCTTAGCTCCGTGGCACCCAAGGGACAAGGGCCAGGCCGCGCGCACGGGCCGCCACGCTACCGTCTCGACACTCGGCCGCGCTCTGGGATGCTGCCAACCCCAGGACTTAGTTCTGCGGCACCAGCCGGTGGAGGACCGGGCCACGTGCCCGGGCTGCCCTGATCCCGTCAGGACCGTCAGCCACATTCTGGGCCGCTGCCGAACCTGGGGCTTAGCACCGTGGCACCCCCCCGGCGGAGGGCTGGGCCGCGCGCCTGGGCCGCCCCGCCCCCGGCACGGCCCTCGGCCACGCTCCGGGATGCTACCGACCCCGCGGCTTAGCTCCGCAGCCCAGGCAGGCCGAGGGACGGGCCGCACGCTGGGTCCGCCCCACGCCCGGCCCTGGCCTGGCCCCGCTCCGGGCCGCTACCGACCCCGGGGCTTCGCCCCGCGGCACCCGCCAGTGGAGGCCTGGCCACGCGCCTGGGCCGTCCATCTCCTGGCCCAGTCTTCGTCCCCGCTCCGGGCCGCTGCCGACCGCGGGGCTTAGCTCCGCGGCACCCGCCGTCGGAGGGACTGCCCACGCGCCAGGGATGCCCCGCACCCGGCCCGGCCCTCTGCCCCACCCTGGGCAGCTGCCGACCCCATGGCTTAGCTCTGCGGCACCCGCCGGCGGAGGGCAGGGCCACGCGCCCTGGCTGCCACGCGCCCGGCCCGGCCCTCAACCCCGCTCCGGGCCGTTGCCGACACCGGGGCTTAGCTCCGCGGCACCAACAGGCCGAGGCATGGGCCGAGCTCCCAGGCCACCCCGTGCCCGTACCGACACTCGGCCGTGCACCAGACTGCTGCCGAACCCGGGGCTTAGCTCCGAGACACCCGCGGACCGACGCCTGGGCCGCACGCCCGGGCCGCCCTGCGCCCGTACGGACACTCCGGAGAGGGGCCAGGGCCGGACCGCGCGCCTGGGCCGCCCCGTGTCTGGCCCGGCCCTCGTCCATGTTCTGGGCCACTGCCAACCCAGTGGCTTTGCCCCGCGGCACCCGCTGATGGAGGGCCTGGCCGCGCGCCCAGGCCGCCCCGTGCCCGGCCTGGTCCTGGCCCCGCTCCGGGCCGCTGCTGACTCAGGCGCTTAGCTCCAAGGACCACGCGGGCCGAGGTCCGGGCCGCACGCCGGGGCCGACCCGCGCCCGGCCCGGCCCTGGCCCCTCTCCGGGCCGCTGCCGACCCAGGGGCTTAGGTCTGCGGCCCACACGGACCGAGGGCCGGGCCGCGCACCGGGGCCGCCCCGCGCCCAGCCCGGCCCTGGCCCCGCTCCGGGCCACTGCCGAACCCAGGGCTTAGCTACGCAGCACCCGCCGGCGGAGGGCCTGACCACGAACCCGGGCCTCCCAGGGTCTGGACCGGCCCTGGCCCCGCTCTGGGCCGCTGCCGAACCCGGGGCTTAGCTCCGCGGCACCCGCAGGTCGAGGGCCGGGCCGTGCGCCCTGGCCGCACCGCGCCCGGCCCGGCCCTCGGCCCCGCTCCGGGCCGCTGCTGACCCCGGAGATTAGCTACGCGGCACCCGCCTGTGGAGGGCCTGGCCACGAACCCGGGCTTCCCAGCGCCCGGCCCGGCCCTCGGCCCCGATCCGGGCCGCTGCCAACCCCGGGGCTTAGCTCCGCGGCACACAGGGGCCGCTACCGACCGTGGGGCTTAACTCCGCAGCACCTGTCGGCGGAGGGCCGGTCCGTGCGCCTGGGCCGGCCTCGCCCGCCACGGCCCTCATCACCGCTCCGGGCCGCTGCCAACCCCGGGTCATAGCTCCGTGGCATCCCCCGGCGGAGGGCTGTGGCTAGCGCCCGTGCCGCATTGCGCACAGCCCAACACTCGGACCCGCTCCGGGCCGCTGCCAACACCGGGGCTTAGCTCTGCGGCACCCCCCGGCGGAGGGCCAGTCCTCGCGCCCGGGACGGCTGCTCCCATCATGGTCCCCGGCCCCGCTCAGGGCCGCTGCCGACACCAGTGCTTAGCTCCGGGGCACCCGCGTGCCGAGGGTCGGGCCACACGCCCGCACCTCCACGCGCCTGGCCTGGCCCTCGGCCCCACTCCGGGCCGCTGCCAACCGCGGGGCTTAGCTCCACGGCACCCCCCGGCGGAGGGCTGGGCCGCACACCTGGGCTGCATTGCACCCGGCCCGGCCCTAGGCCCCGCTCCGGGCAGCTGCCGACCCCGGGGCTTAGCACCGCGGCACCCACTGTCGGAGGACCTGGCCGCGTTCCCGGGCCGCCCAGCTCCCGTCGGGACCCGCCGCCGTGCTCCGGGCCGCTGCCGACCCCCGAGCTTACCTCTGCGGCACCCGAGCCCGGCCCGCCCTCGGTCCCGCTCCAGGCCGCTGCTGACCCGGTTCTTAGCTTCGCGATACCCGCCAGCCGAGGGCCGGGCTGTGCGACTGGGCCACCCCGCGCCTGGCCCGGTCCTCGGCCTGATCCGGGCCGCTGCCGACCCCAGGGCTTAGCTCCGCGGCACCCGCGGGTCGAGGGCCGGGCCGCGCGCCCGGGCCGCCCCTCGCCCGGCACGGCCCTCGGACACGCTCCGGGCCACTTCTGACCCCGGGGCTTAGCTCCGCGGCAACCGCCTTCGGAGGGCCGGGCATTGTGCCCGGGCCGCACCGCGCCCAGCCCGGCCCTCGGCCCCACTCCGGGCCGCTGCCGACCCCAGGGCTTAGCTCCAGGGCACCAACGGGCCGAGGGCCGGGCCGTGCGTCCAGGCCACCCTGCGCCCGTACCGACACTCGGCCGCGCTCCAGACCGCAGCCGACCCTAGGGCTTAGCTATGCGGCACCCGCCGGCGAAAGGAAGCGCCGCGCGCCTGGGCCGCCCCGTGCCTGGCCTGGTCCTCGGCCCTGCTTTAGGCCGCTGCCGACCCAGGGGCTTAGCTCTGAGGACCACGCGGGCCGAGGTCCGGGCCACACGCCGGGGCCGCCCCGCGCCCGGCCCGGCCCTGGCCCCTCTCCGGGCCGCTGCCTACCCCGGGGCTTAGCTCTGCGGCACCTGCCAGCGGAGAAACAGGCCGTGCGCCCGGGCTGCCCCGTGCCCGGCCCGGCCCTGACCCCGCTCCGGGCTGCTGCCGACCCCGGGGCTTAGCTCTGTGGCCTACACGGTCCGAGGGCCGGGCTGCGCTCCGGGGCCACCCCGCGCCCGGCCCAGCCCTGGCCCCGTTCTGGGCCGCTGCCGACCCTGGGGCTTAGCTCTGAGGCCCACGTGGGTCGAGGGATGGGGCGAGCGTCAGGACCGCCCCGCGCCCTGCCGGGCCCTGGCCCCGCTCCTGGCCGCTGCTGACCCCAGGCTTAGCTACGCGGCCCACGCGGGCCGAGGGATGGGCTGCTCGCCAGGGCCGCCCAGTGCCATAACCGGCCCTGGCCCCTCTCCGGGTGGCTGCCGACCCCGGGTGCATAGCTCTGCAGCACCCGCGGGCCGAGGGTCGGGCCGCACGCTCGCGCCGCCCCGCTCCCGGCCCGGCCCTCAAACCCACTCCGGGCCGCTGCCGAGCCCGGGGCTTAGCTCCGCGGAACCCGCGCGTCAAGAGCCGGGCCTCGCACAGGGGCCGCCCCGCGCCCTGTACGGCCGCGCGCCGGAGCCGCCCCATGACCGCTCATGCCCTGGCCCCGCTCCAGGCGGCTGCTGACCCCAGGGCTTAGCTCCGTGGCACCCGTCAGCGGAGGGCCGGTCCACGCACCTGGGCCGGCCGCGTCCGGCACGGCCCTCAGCCCCGCTCCTGGCTGCTAATGACCCCGCGGCTTCGCTCCGCGGCACCCGCCGGCGGAGGACCAGGCCGCGCACCCAGGCTGCCCCACACCCGGACCGGCCCTCGGCCCTGCTCCGGGCCGCTGCCGACCCCGGGGCTTAGATCCGCAGCACCCGCGGACTGAGGGCCGCCCGTGCGCCCGGGCGGCCCCCTAGCCCGGCCCTGCCCTCGGCCCCGCTCCGGGCCGCTGCCGACCCTGGGGCTTAGCTCCACGGAACCCGCCGGCGGAGGGCCGGGCCGCGTGCCCGTGCCGCCCCGAGACCGTCCCATTCCTCGGCCCTGCTCTGGGCCGCTGCCGACCCCGGGACTTAGCTCTGCCACACCCGCCGGTGGAGGGCCGGGCTGCGCACCCGGACTGCCCCACGCCCGGCACGGACCTCGGCCCCGCTCTGGGCCGCTGCCAACCCCGGGGCTTAGCTCCGCGGCAGCAATGGGCCGAGGGCAGGGCCGTGTGCCCGGGCCGCCCCGCGCCCGTACCGACACTCGGCCGCGCTCCAGGCCGCTGCCGACCCAGGAGCTTAGCTCCGCGGCACCCGCCGGCCGAGGGCTGGGCCACTCGCCCGGGCCACCCCGCTCCCAGCCCGGCCCTAGGCCCCACTCCGGGCCGCTGCCGACCCCGGGGCTTAGCCCCACGGCATACTCCGGTGGAGGGCCGTGCCGCAGGCCCGTGCCGCCCTGCTCCCTTCCTGAACCTCGGCCGCATTCCAGGCCACTGCCGACCCCGGGGCTTAGCACTGCGGCACCCACTGGCGGAGGGCCGGGCCGCGCAGCTGGTCTGCCCCTCGCCAGGCCCGGCCCTCGGCACCGTTCCGTGCCGCTGCCGACCTTGGAGCTTGGTTCCGCGGCACACGCGGGCCGAGGGTCGGGCTGCGCGCCTGGGCCGCAACGTGCCCGGTCCGGTCCTCGGCCCAACTGTGGGCCGCTGCCGACCCCGGGGCTTAGCTCCGCGACACCAGTGGGCCGAGGGCCGGGCCGCACGCCTGGGCCGCCCCACGCCCGGACTGGCCCTCGGCCACGCTCCGGACCGCTGCCAACCCAGGGGGTTTGACGCGTGGCACCCGATGGCGGAGGGCCTGGCCTCGAGCCCTGGCAGACCCGCACCCGACCCAGCCCTCGGCCCCCGCCCCGGGCCGCTGCCGACCCCGGGGCTTAGCTCCGTGGCACCAACGGGCCAAGGGCCAGGCCGCGCGCCCGGGCCGCCCCATGCCCGTACCGACACTCGGCCGTCGATCCAGACCGCTGCCGACCCCGGGGCTTAGCTCCGCTGCACCCGCCGGCCGAGGGAAGCGCCGTGCGCCCGGGCAGCTCCAGTCCCGGCCTGGTCCCGGCCCCGCACTGGGCTGCTGCCGACCCCGGGACTTAGGTCCGCGACACCAGCGGGCCGAGGGCCGGGCCGCGCGCCTGGGCCACCCAGCGTCTGGCCCGGCCCTCGTCCATGATCTGGGCCGCTGCCAACCCAGGGGCTTTGCCCCGCGGCACCCTCTGACGGAGGGCCTGGCCGCGCACCTGGTGCGACCCGTGCCCGACACAGCCCTCGGCCCCGACCTGGGCCGCTGCTGACCCCGGGGCTTAACTCCGCGGCACCCGCGAGCTGAGGGCCGTGCCGGGCGCTCGGGCCGCACCGCGCCTAGCCCGGCCCTTGGCCCTGCCCCGGGCCGCTGCCAACACCGGAGCTTAGCTACACGGCACCTGCCGGCGGAGGGCCGGGCCGCGCGCCCCGGCCTCCCCGTGCCCTTCCCGGCCCTTGGCCAGCTCCGGGCCGCTGCCAACCCCGGGGTTTAGCTCCGCGGCACCCGCCGGCGGAGGACCGGGCCACGTGCCTGGGCTGCCCCATTCCTGTCGGGACATTGGGCCACGATCCGGGCCGCTGCCGACCCCGGGGTTTAGCTCCTCTGTACCTGTCGGCAGAGGGCCGGGCCGCACGCCCAAGCCGGCCCGCTCCCTTCCCGACCCTCGGCCGCGTTTCGGGCCGCTGCCGACCCCGGGGCTTAGCTCTGTGGCACCCGCTGGCGGAGGCCCGGGCTGAGCGCCCGGGCTGTCCCACACCCGGCCTGACCCTCGGCCTCGCTCCGGGCCACTGCCGATCCCGGGGCTTAGCTCCGCGGCACCCACCGGAGGAGGATCGGGACGTGCACCCGAGCCGCCCCACTCCCGTCCCTACCATCGGCCGCATTCTGGGCCGCTGCCGACCCCGGAGCTTAGCTCTGCGGCACCCGCGGGCCGAGGGCGGGGCCGCGTGCCTGAGCCTCCCCGCATCCGGCCCGGCCCTCGGCCACGCTCTGGGCCGCTGCCAACCCAGGGGCTTTGTCCCCCAGCATCCGCCGTCGGATGGCATGGACGCTCGCCCGGGCTAACCCGCGCCCGGCCCGGCCGTCGGGCCCGCCCTGGGCCGCTGCTGACCCCTGGGCTTAGCTCCGCGGCACCCGCGGGCCGAGGGCCGTGTCGCATGCCCGGGTCCCACAGCGCTCGGCCGGGCACTCGGCCCTGCCGCGGGCCGCTACCGACCCCGGGGCTTAGCTCCGTGACACCCGCGGGCCGAGGGTCAGGCCGCGCGCCCGGGCCGCCCCGTGCCCGGCCCGGGCCTCGGCCCCGATCTGGGCCACTGCCGACCCCGGGGCTTAACTACGCGGCACCCGCGGTCCGAGGGCCAGGCCGCGCGCCCAGGCCACACCACGTCCGGCCCAGCCCTCGGCCCCGCACGGGGCCGCTGCCGACCCCGGGGGCTTAGCTCTGCGGCAACCGCCGGCGGAGGACCGGGACGTGCACACGAGCCGCCCCGCTCCCGTCCTGACCATCGGCCCCGATCCGGGCCGCTGCCAACCCCGGGGCTTAGCACCGCGGCACCCGCAGTCCGAGGTCGGGGCCGCGTGCCTGGGCCTCCCCGCGTCCGGCCCGGCCCTCGGCCATGCTCTGGGCCGCTGCCGACCCAGGGGCGTTGCCCCCTGGCACCCGCCGTCGGATGGCATGGACGTGCGCCCGGGCTGCCCCGCGCCCCGCCCGGCCCTCGGGTCCGACCCGGGACGCTGCTGACCCCCGGGACTTAGCTCCGCGGCACCCGCGGGCCGAGGGCCGTGTTGCGCGCCCGGGTCCCACAGCGCTTGCTGGGCACTCGGCCCTGCCGCGGGCCGCTGCCGACCCCGGGGCTTAGCTCTGTGACACCCATGGGCCGAGGGTCGGGCCGCGCGCCCGGGCCGCCCCGTGCCCGGCCCGGTCCTCGGCCCCGCTCCGGGCCACTGCCGACCCCGGGGCTTAGCTCTGCGACACCAGCGGGCCGAGGGCAGGGCCGTGCGCTTGGACTTCCCCGCAACCGTCACGGCCATCGTCCCCGCTTCGGGCCGCTGCCGACCCCGGGGCTTAGCTCTGCGGCACCCGCCGGCGGAGGACGGGCCCACGTGCCCGGGCTGTCCCGATACCATCGGGACCCTCGGCTGCGCTCCGGGTCGCTGCCGACCCCGGGGCTTAGCCCCAAGGCACCCGCCGGCGGAGGGCCGGGCCTCGCGCCTTGGCCACCCCGCGCCCACCCCGGCCCTCGGCTCCGCCCCGGACCGCTGCTGACCCAGGGGCTTGGCTCGGCGGCACGCGCCGTCCCAGGGTCGGACCGCGCCTCTGAGCTGCCCTGCTCCCTTTCCGACCCTCGGCCGCATTCTGGGCCATTGCGGACCCCGGGGCTTAGCGCCACAGCACCCGCAGGCCGAGGGCCCGGCTGCGAGCCGGGGGGGCCCCGCTCCCGTACTGGCCATGGCCCAGCTCCGGGCCGCTGCCGACCCCGGGACTTGCTCCGTGGCACCAGGGGGCCGAGGGCCGGGCCGCGCACCTGGGCATCCCCACGCCCGACCCAGCCCTCGGCCACGCTCTGGGACGCTGCCGACCCTGGGGCTTAGCTCCACAGCACACAATGGCGGAGGGCCGGGCCGCGCGCCCAGGCCTACCCGAGCCTGGCCCGGCCCTCGGCCATGCTCCAGACCGCTGCCGACCCCGGGGCTTAGCTCCGTGGCACCAGCCGGCTGATGGCCGGGCCGCGCGCCTGTGCTGCACCGCACCCGGCCGGGCCTGCGGCTCCGCTCTGGGCGGCTGCCGACTCTGGGGCATAGCTCCGCAGCACCCGCGGGCCGAGGGCCGGGCCGCGAGCCGGGGGGGCCCCGCTTCCGTCCTGGCCATGGCCCCTCTCCGGGCCACTGCCGACCCCGGGGCTTAGCTCCGCTGCACACGCCAGCGGAAAGCCTGGCCACGCGCCCTGGCCACCCAGCGCCCGGTCCAGCCCTCGGCCTCACTCCGGGCCGCTGCCAACCCCGGGGCTTAGCTACGCGCCACCCGCAGGCCGAGGGCCGGGCCTCATGCCTGGGCCGACACCGCGCTCTGTCCGGCCCTCGGCCCCGCTCGGGGCCACTGCCGACCCCGGGGCTTAGCTCCGCGGTATACACGGGCCGAGGGCTGTGCCACGTGCCATGGCTGCCCCGCTCCCGTGCCGACCCTCGGCTCCGCTTCGGGCCGCTGCCGACCACGGGGCTTAGCTCCGCGGCACACAAAGGCGGAGGGCCGGGCCGCGTGCCCGGGCTGACCCGCGCCCAGCCCGTCCCTCGGCCGTGTTCCAGACCACTGCTGACCCCGGGGCTTAGCTCCACGGCACACGCCGGCTGAGGACCGGGCCGCGCGCCTGTGCTGCACCGCACCCAGCCGGGTCCGCGGCACTGCTCTGGGCGGCTGCTGACTCCAGGGCGTAGCTCCGCGGAACCCGCGGGACGAGGGCCGGGCCACGTGCCCGGGCCGCACCGCGCCCGGACTGGCCCTCAACCCCACTCCAGGCCGCTGCCGACCCTGGTGCTTAGCTCCGCTGCACACGCCAGCGGAGGGCCTGGCCATGCGCCCGCGCCACCCAGCGCCCGGCACGGCCCTCGGCATCGCTCCGGGCCACTGCCGACCCCGGGGCTTAGCTCCGCGGCACCCGCCGGCGGAGGACCGGGACGTGCACCCGAGCCGCCCCGCTCCCGTCCCTACCATCGGCCGCGTTCTGGGCCGCTGACGACCCCGGGGCTTAGCTCTGCGGCACCCGCCAGCGGAGGGCCGGGCCGCGCGCCCGGGCTGCACCGCGCCCGACCAGGTCTTCGGCCCCGCTCCGGGCCGCGGCCGACACCGGGGCTTAGCTCTTTGGCACCCGCGGGACAAGGGCCGGGCCGCGCGCTCGGGCCGCCCCGCTCCCATCCCGACACTCGGCCACGCTCCGTGCCGCTGCCGACCCCGGAGTTTAGCTATGCGGCACCCGCAGTCCGAGGGCCAGGCCGCGCACCCGGGCAACACAACGCCCGGCGCGGCCCTCGGCCCCGCACTGGGCCGCTGCCGACCCCGGGGCTTAGCTCCGCGGCAACCGCCGGCGGAGGACCGGGACGTGCACCCGTGCCGCCCCGCTTCCGTCCCGACCATCGGCCGCGTTCTGGGCTGCTGCCGACCCCAGGACTTAGCTGTGCGGCACCCGCCGGCGGAGGGCCGGGCCACGCGCCCAGGCTGCTCCGCGCCCGGCCCGGTCTTCGGCACCGCTCCGGACCGCTGCTGACCCAGGGGCTTTGCTCGGCGGCACGCGCAGTCCCAGGATTGGACCGCGCCCCCGAGCTGCCCCGCTCCCTTTCCGACCCTCGGCCGCGTTCTGGGCTGTTGCGGACCCCGGGGCTTAGCGCCACAGCACCCACGGGCCGAGGGCCCGGCCGCGAGCCTGGGGGGCCCTGCTCCCGTACTGGCCATGGCCCAGCTCCGGGCCGCCGCCGACCCCGGGGCTTAGCTCCGCGGCACCAGCGGCCTGAGGGCCAGGCCGCGCACCCGAGCCTCCCCGCTCCCATCCCGAATCTCGGCCCCGCTTCGGGCCGCTGCCAACCCCGGGATTAGCTCCGCGGCACTCGCCAGCGGAGGGCCTGGCCACGCTCCCGGGCCATCCAGTGCCCGGCCCGGCCTTCGGCCCCTCTCCGGGCAGCTGACAACCCCGGGGCTTATATCCGTGGCACCCGCGGGCCGAGGGCTGGGCCGCGTGCAGGGCCGCACCGCGACCTGCCTGGCCCTCGGCCGTGCTCCGGACCGCTGCCGACCCAGGGGCTTAGGTCCCGGCACCCGCCGGCTGAGGGCCGGACCGTGCACCTGTGCTGCACCGCACCTGTCCGGGCCCGCGGCACCGCTCTGGGCAGCTACCAACTCCGGGGCGTAGCTCCACAAAACCCGCGGGCCGAGGGCCGGGACGCGAGCCGGGGGGACCCCGCTCCCGTCCAGGCCATGGCCCCGCTCCGGGTCGCTACTGACCCCGACTTAGCTCTGCGACACCCGCGGGCCAAGGGCAGGGCCGCGCGCCCGGGCCGACCCGCGACCGACCCGACTCTCGGCCATGCTCCAGACCGCTGCCGACCCTGGGGCTTAGATCCGCGGGACCTGCCGGCTGAGGGCCGGGCGCGCGCCAGTGCTGCACCGCACCCGGCTGGGCCCGCGGCACCGCTCTACGCGGCTGCCAACACCAGGGCTTAGCTCTGCGGCACCCGCGGACCGATGTCCGGACCGCGCGCCCGGGCCGCCCCGCGCATGTACGGACACTCGGCCGCGCTCCAGACCACTGCCGACCCCAGGCTTAGCTATGCGGCAACCGCCAGCAGAGGCCCAGGCCGCGCGCCCGGTTCCCCTCGCCCGTCCCGGCCTTCGGCCCTGCTCCGGGCCGCTGCCGACCCAGGGGCTTAGCTCCGCGGCACCCGCCGGACGAGGGTCGGGCCGCGCGCCAGAGTCACCCCGTGCCTGCAACGGTCCTCGGCCCCTCTCCGGGCCGCTGCCGACCCCGGCGCTTAGCTCCGTGACACCAGCGGGCCGAGGGCGGGGCCGCGCTCCTGGGCCTCCCCGCGCCCGGCCCGGTCCTCGGCCCCACTCCGGGCCGCGGCCGACCCCGTGGCCCTCGGCCAGCTCCGGGCCGCTGCCGACCCCGGCGCTTAGCTCCGCGACACCAGCGGGCCGAGGGCAGGGCCGCGCGCCTGGGCCTCCCCTCGCCCGTCCCGGCCTTCGGCCCTGCTCCAGGCCACTGCCGACCCCAGGGCTTAGCTCCGCGGCACCAGCGGCCTGAGGGCCAGGCCGCGCACCCGAGCCTCCCCGCTCCCATCCCGAATCTCGGCCCTGCTTCGGGCCGCTGCCGACCATGGGTTTAGCTCCGCGGCACCCCGCGGCGGAGGACTGGGTCGCGTGCCCGGGCCGCCCCGCGCCCGGCCCGATCCTCGGCCCCGCTACGGGCTGATGCCAACCCGGGGCTTAGCTCCGTGGCATCCGTGGGACAAGGGCCTGGCCACGCGCACGGGCCACCCCCCTCCCGTCCAGACACTTGGCCGCTCTCCAGGCCGCTGCAGACCCCGGGGCTTAGCTACGCGGCACCCGCGGGCCGAGGGCCGGGCCGTGTGTCCGGGACGCACTGCGCCCACTCCGGCCCTCGGACCCGCTCGGGGCCACTGCCAACCCCGGGGCTTAGCTCCGTGGCACACACAGGCCGAGGGCTCTGCCGCGTGCCTTGGCCGCCCCGCTCCCGTCCCGACCCTCGGCCCCGCCTCGGGCCGCTGCCGACCCCGGGGCTTAGCTCCGCAGCACCCCACTGGGGGGTCGTGGCCGCGTGCCCGGGCCGCCCCGCGCCCGGCCCGGCCCTCGGCCCCGCTCCGGGCCGATGCCCACCCCGGGGCTTAGCTCCGTGGCACCCGCGGGACAAGGGACCGGCCGTGCTCCCGGGCCACCCCGCGCCCACCCCTGCCCTCGGCTCCGCCCCGAACTGCTGCTGACCCCGGGGCTTAGCTCCGCGGCACCAGGGGGCCGAGGGTCGGACCGTGCCCCCGAGCCGCACCGCTAACTTTCCGAACCTCGGCCGCATTCTGGGCCGTTGCAGACCCCAGGGCTTAGCTCAGCGGAACCCGCGTGCCGAGGGTTGGCAGTGGCCCCGAGCGGGTCCGAGGGCCGGAGTGGGCGCAGTGCGTCCCGGACACACGGCCCGGCCCTCGGCCCGCGGGTGCCGCGTAGCTAAGCCCCGGGGTCTGCAGCGGCCTGGAGAGCGGCCAAGTGTCTGGACGGGAGGGGGGGCGGCCCGTGCGCGTGACACCCGGAGCTAAGGGTCCAAGGGTCGGGCCACGCGCCCAAGCCGCCCAGCTCCCGTCCCGACCATCGGCCGCCTTCTGGGCCGCTCCCGACCCCGGGGCTTAGCTCTGCGGCACCCGCAGTCCGAGTGTCGGGCCGCGCGCCAGAGCGGCTCCGCGCCCGGTCCGGCCCTCGGCCCAGCTCCAAACTGCTGCCGACCCCGGGGCTTAGCTCTGCGGCAACCGCCGGCGGAGGACCGGGCCACGTGCCCGGGCTGCCCCGATCCCGTCGGGACCCTCGGCCGCGTTCTAGGCCGATGTGGACCCCAGGGCTTAGCCCCGCGGCACCCGCGGTTCGAGGGTCGGACCGTGACCCCGAGCCGCCCCACTCCCGTCCCGACCCTCAGTCCCGCTTCGGGCCGCTGCCAACCCCGGGGCATAGCTCCGCGGCACCCCCCGGTGGAGGGCTGGGCTGCGCGCCCGAGCTGCCCCGAGCCTGGCCCGGTCCTCGGCCCCGCTCGGGGCTGCTTCCGACCTCGGGGCTTAGGTACATGGCACCCGCGGTCCTAGAGCCGGGCCGCGGGCCAGGGATGCCACGCGCCTGTACGGACTCTGGGCCGCGCTCCAGACCGCTGCCGACCCCGGGGCTTAGCTCCGCGGCACCCGCCGGCCGAGGGCCGGGCCGCTCGCCCGGGCCACCACACGCCCAGCCTAGCCCTCGGCTCCACTCCGAGCCGCAGCCGAACCTGGGGCTTAGCTCCGCGGCATCTGCCGGCTGAGGCCTGGACCGTGCGCCCGAGCCGCCCCGCTGCCTTCCTGACCCTACGCCCCGCTCCGGGCCGCTTCCGACCTCGGAGCTTAGATCCGCGGCACCCGCCGGCGTAGGGCCGGGCCACGCACCCGGGCTGCCCTGCGCCCGGCTCGGCCCTCGGCCCCGCTCCCGGCCGCTGCTGACACCGGGGCTTAGCTCCGCGGCACCCTCCAGCGGAGGGCCTGGTCACACGCCCAGGCCTCCCAGCGCCCGGCCCGGCTCTCGGCCCCGCTCCGGGCCGCTGCCGACCCCGGGGCTTTGCTCCGTGGTACCTGCTGGACAAGGGCCGAGCCGCGCGCCCGGGCCGCATCGCGCTCGATCCGGCCCTCGGCCCCACCCCGGGCCGCTGCCGACCCCGGGGCTTATCTCCATGGCACCCGCTGGCGGAGGACCGGGACGTGCACCCGAGCCGCCCTGCTCCGTCCCGACTATCAGCCGCATTCTGGGACACTGCCGACCCCGGGTCTTAGCTCCACGACACCCACCAGCGGAGGGCCTGGCCATTCGCCCGGGCCGTCCAGCACCTGGTGTGGCCTTCGGCCCCACTCCGGGCCGCTGCCAACCCCTGGGATTAGCTCCGCGGCCCACGAGGGCTGATGGCCGGGCCGCGAGCTGGTGCCGCCCCGTGCCCGGCCCGGCCCTGGCCCCGCTCAGGGCCACTGCCGACTCCGGGGCTTAGCTCCGCAGCACCCGCCAGTGGAGGGCCTGGCCACGCGCCCTGGCCTTCCAGCGCCCAGCCCAGCCCTTGGCCACGCTCGTGCCGCTGCCGACCCCGGGGCTTAGCTTCGTGGGACCCTCGGGACAAGGGCCCGGCCGCGCACACGGGCCGTCCCGCGCCCATCACATCCCTCGGCGCCTCTCCGGGCCGCTGCCGACACCAGGGTTTAGCTCCGCGGCACCCCCCGGCGGAGGGCCTCTCCACGCGCCCGGGGATGCCCAGAGCCCGGCCCGGCCCTCGGTCCCGCTCCGGGTAGCTTTCGACCCCGGGGCTTAGTTCCGCGGCACCCGCCGGTGGAGGACCGGGCCGCGCGCCCGGGACGCACCGCACCCTTCACGTCCCTCAGCCCCGCTCCGGGCCGCTGCCGACCCCGGGGCTTAGCTCCTTGGCAACCCCCGGCAGAGGGCCGGGCCGCGCGCCCGGGCCGCACCGTGCCCGGCCCGGCCCTCTGCCATGCTCCGGGCCGCTGCCGAACCCGGGGCTTAGCTTTGCGGCACCAACAGGCCGAGGGCCAGGCCGCGCGCCCGGGACAGCCCGCGCCCGTACCGACACTCGTCCGTGCTCCAGACCACAGCCGACCATTGGCTTAGCTCCGAGGCACCCGCGAGCCAAGGGCCGGGCCGCGAGCCGGGGGGGCCCCGCTCCTGTCCCGGCCATGGCCCCGTCTCAGACCGCTGCAAACCCCGGGACTTAGCTCCACGGCACCCACGGGCTGAGAGATGGGACCGCGTGCCCGGGGCCGTCCCGCGTCTTTCCCGGCCCTCGGCCCCGCTCCCGGCTGCTGCCGACCCTGGGGCTTAGCTCCGTGACACCCGCCGGCGGAGGACTGGGCTGCGCACCCGAGCAGCCCCACTCCCGTCCCGACCCTCGGCCGCATTCTGGGCCGCTGCAGACCCTGGGGCTTAGCTCTGCGGCACCCGCCGGCGTAGGGCCAGGCCGCGCACCCGGGCTGCCCCGCGCCCGGCCCAGCCCTCGGTCCCGCTCCCAGCCGCTGCTGACACCGGGGCTTAGCTCCGCGGCACCCGCCAGAGGAGGGCCTGGTCACGCGCCCAGGCCTCCCAGCGCCCGGCCCGGCCCTCGGCCCCGCTCTGGGCCCCTGCCGACCCCGGGGCTTTGCTCCGTGGTACCCGCTGGACAAGGGCCCTGCCGCGCGCACGGGCCACCCCACGCCCGGGCCGGCCCTCGGCCCCACTCCGGGCCGCTGTCGACCCTGGGGCTAAGATCCGCGGCACCAGCGGGCTGAGGGCCGGGCTGCGCACCCGGGCCTCCCCGCACCTGGACCGGCCCTCGGCCCAGCTCCGGGCCGCTGCCGACCCCGGGATGTAGCTCCGCGGCACCTGCTGGCAGAGGACCGGACCGAGCGCCCGGGCTGCCCCGCGCCCGGCCCAGCCCTCGGCCGCGTTCTAGGCAGCTGCGGACCCCAGGGCTTAGCCCCGCGGCACCCGCGGTCCGAGGGTCGGACCACTAGCCCGAGCCGCCCCACTCCCGTCCCGACCCTTGGCCCCGCTTCGGGCCGCTGCGGACCCCGGGGCTTAACTCCTCGGCACCCCCCGGCGGAGGGCTGGGCCGCGCGCCCGGGCCGCCCCACTCCCGTCCCGACCCTCGGCCCCACTTCGGGCCGCTGCCGACCCCGGGGCTTAGCTCCTCGGCACCCCCCGGCGGAGGGCTGGGCTGCGCGCCCGGGCCGCCCTGCACCTGGCCCGGCCCTTGGCCCCGCTCGGGGCCACTTCCGAACCCGGGGCTTAGGTATGCGGCATCCGCGGTCCTAGGGCCGGGCCGTGGGCCAGGGACGTCGCGCGCCGGTATGGACTCTGGGCCGAGCTCCAGACCGCTGCCGACCCCGGGGCTTAGCTCCGCGGCACCCGCCGGCCAAGGGCCGGGCCGCTCGCCCGGGCTACTCCACTGCCGGCCCAGGCCTCGGCTCCACTCCGAGCCGCCGCCGACCCCGGGGCTTAGCTTCGCGGCATCCGCCGGCGTAGGACCGGGCCGTGCGCCCGGGCTGCCTCGCGCCCGGCCCGGTCCTCGGCCCCGCTCCTGGCCGCTGCCGACACCGGGGCTTAGCTCTGTGGGACCCGCGGGACAAGGGCCTGGCCGTGCGCACGGGCTGCCCCGCGCCCGGCCCGACCATCGGCCCCGCTCCGGGCTGATGCCGACCCTGGGGCTTAACTCCGCAGCACCCGCCGGCAGAGGACAGGGCCACGTGCCCGGTCTGCCCCGATCCCGTTGGGACACTAGGCCGCGCTCCGGGCCACTGCCGACCACGGGGCTTAGCCCCGCTCTACAGCCGGCGGAGCGCCCGGCGCGCCCTGGCCGCCCCTCGTCCGCCCCGGCCCTCGGCCCTACGCCGGGCTGCTTCTGACCCCGGGGCTTAGCTCTGCGGCACCCGCGGTCCGAGGTTCGGGCCGCGTGCCCAAGCCGACCCGCTCCCGTCCCGACCCTCGGCCGCGTTCTGGGCCGCTGCCGACCCCCCGGGGCTTAGCTCCGCGGCACCCGCCGGCGGAGGGTCGGGCCGTGCACCCGGGCCGCACCGCGCCCGTCCCTTCCTTCGGCCCCTCTTCGGGCCGCAGCCAACCCCCGGGCTTAGCTCCGCGGCACCCTCCGGCAAAGGACCTGTACACGCGCCCGGGCCGCCCAGGGCCCGGCCCGGCCCTCGGGCCCTCTCCGGGCCGCTGCCGACCCCGGGGCTTAGCTTCGCAGCACCAAGAGACCGAGGGTCGGGCCACGCGCCCGGGATAGCCCGCGCCCGTACCGACCCTCGGCCGCGCTCCAGACCGCTGCCGACCACGGGGCTTAGCTCCGCGGCACCCGCGGGCTGAGGGCCGGGCCGCGAGCCGGGGGGTTCAGTTCCCGTCCCGTCCATGGCCCCACTCCAGACCGCTGCCGACCCCGGGGCTTAGCTCCACGGCACCCGCGGGCCGAGAGATGGGGCCGCGCACCCGGGCTTTCCCGCGCCTTGCCCGTCCATCGGCCCTGCTCCCGGCTGCTGCCGACCCTGGGGCTTAGCTCCGCGGCACCCGCCGGCGTAGGGCCGGGCCGCGCACCCGAGCAGTCCCGCTCCCGTCCCGACCCTCGGCCGCGCTCCAGACCGGTGCCGACCCCGGGGCTTAGCTCTGCGGTACCCGCAGGCCGAGAGCCGGGACGCGCGCCCAGGCCGCCCCGCGCCCGGCACGTCCCTCGGCCCCGCTCCGGGCGCTGCCGATGCCGGGGCTTAGGTCCGCTGCACCCCCCGGCGGAGGGCCGTGCCGTGCTCCCTGGCCACACCGCGCCCTGCCCGGCCCTCGGCCCAGCTTCGGGCCTCTGCCAACCCCGGGGCTTAGCTCCGCGGCACCCGCCAGCGGAGGGCCTGTCCACGAGCCCGGGCTGCCCAGCGCCCAACCCGGCCATCGGCCCCACTCCAGGCCACTGCCGAGCCCGGGGCTTAGCTCCGCGGCACCAGCGGGCTGCGGGCTGGGCGGCGCGCCCGGGCCGCCCCGCGCCCGTCACGTCCCTCAGCCCCACTCCAGGCCGCTGCCGACCCCTTGGCTTAGCTCCGCGGCAACCCCCGGCAGAGGGCCTGTCCGCGTGCCCAGGCCGCACCACGACCGGCCTGGCCCTCGGCCCCGCTCCGGGCCTCTGTCGACCCCGGGGCTTAGCTTTGTGGCATCAACAGGCCGAGGGCCGAGCCGCGCGCCTGGGCCTCCCCGCGCCTAGCCCGACGCTCGACCACACCCCGGGCTGGTGCCGACCCCGTGGCTTAGCTTCACGGCACCAACAGGCCGAGGGCCGCGCTGCGCGCCCGGGCCGCCCCGCGCCCGTACTGACACTCGGCTGCGCTCCAGACCGCTGCCAACCCCGGGGCTTAGCTCCGCGGCACCCGCTGGCACAGGGCCCGGTCGCGCGCCCGAGCCGGCCCGCTCCCTTCCCGACTCTCAGCCGGTTCCGGGCCGATGCTGACCCCGGGGCTTAGCTCCGCGGCACCCGCGGGCCGAGAGTCGGGCCACACGCACAGGCCGCCCCGTGCCTGGCCCGGTCCTCGGTCGCGCTCTAGGCCGCTGCCAACCCCGGGGCTTAGCTCCATGGCACCCGCCGGCGGAGGACCTGGCCGCGCGCCCGGGCTGCCCCGCCTCAGGCCCGGCCATCGGCCCCGCTCCAGGCCACTGCAGACCCCGGGACTTAGCTCGGCGGCACCCACGGGTGGAGGACCGGGCCTGGTGCCCAGTCTGCCCTGATCCCGTCGGGACCCTCGGCCGCGTTCTGGGCCGCTGCGGACCCCAGGGCTTAGCCGCGCGGCACCCGCAGTCCGAGGGTCGGGCCACGTGCCCGAGCCACCTCGCTCCCGTCCCGACCCTCGGCCCCGCTTCGGGCCACTGCCGACCCCGGGGCTTAGCTCCGCGACACACGCGGGCCGAGGTCCGGGCCGTGCAGGGGCCGCCCCGCACCCGGCCCGGCCCTGGCCCCGCTCCGTGCCACTGCTGACTCCGGGGCTTAGCTCTGCGGCAACCACGGGCCGAGGGCCGGGACGCACGCTCGGGCCGCACCTCTCCCGACCCGGCCCTCGGCCCCCTCCCGGGACGCTACCGACCCCTTGGCTTAGCTCTGCGGCACCGGCCGGTGGAAGGCCTGGCCGCGCGCCCGGGCCGCCCTGCGCCCAGCCCGGCCCTCGGCCCCGCCCCAGGCCGCTGCTGACCCCGGGGCTTAGCTCTGCAGCATCTGCTGGCGGAGGGCCCGGCCAGGCGCCCGAGCCGCCCCGCTTCCTTCCTGACCCTCGGCCGCGTTCCGGTCCACTGCGGACCCCGGGGCTTAGCTCTGCGGCACCCGCGGGCCGAGGGCCGGGCAGCGTGCCCGCGCCACCCCGCACCGGTATGGACACTCGGCCGCGCTCCAGACCGCTGCCGACCCCTGGGCTTAGCTCCGCGGCACCCACCGGCCGAGGGCCGGGCCGCTCGCCCGGGCCACCCCGTGCCCGGCCCAGTCCTCGGCCACACTCCGGGCCGCTGCCGAACCCGGGGCTTAGCCCCACGGCAACCACCGGCGGATGTCCAGGCCGCGCCCGGGCCGACCCGCACCTGGCCCGGCCCTCAGACCCGCCCCGGGCCGCTGCTGACCCTGGGGCTTAGCTCCGCCGCACCCACGGGCCAAGGGCCGGGGTGCGCGCCCGGGCAGCACCGCCCCCGTCCCGGCCCTCGGCCCCGCCCCGGGCCGCTTCCGACCCCGGGGCTTAGCTCTGCGGCACCCACTGGCGGAGGACCGGGACATGCACACGAGCCGCCCCGTGCCCGTCCCGACCATCGGCCGCGTTCTGGGCCGCTGCCGACCCCGGGGTTTAGCTCCACGGCACCCGCCAGCATAGGACCAGGCCGCGCCCCAGTTCGCTCCGTGCCCGGCCCAGCCCTCGGCCCCGCTCCGGGCCGCTGCCGACACCGGGGCTTGGCTCCGCGGCACCCGCCAGCGGAGGGCCTGGCCACGCGCCCGGGCCTCCCAGTGCCCTGCCCGGCCCTCGACCCCGCTCCGGGCCGCTGCCAACCCTGGGGCTTAGCTCAGTGGCATCCGCGGGACAAGGGCCCGGCCGCACACATGGGCCGCCCCGCTCCCGTCCAGACACTCGGCCCCACGGTACCGCCGGCGCAGTGCCGGGACGCACGCCTGGGCCACCCCGTGTCTGCCTCGGCCCTCGGCCCCGCCCCGGGCCACTGCTGACCCCGGACTTAGCTCCGCGGCACCTGCGGTCCAAGGGTCGGGCCGCGCGCCCGAGCCGACCCGCTCCCCTCCCTACCCTCGGCCGCATTCTGGGCCGCTGCCGACCCCGGGGCTTAGCTCTGCGGCACCCGCCGGCGGAGGGCTGGGCCGCGCGCCCGTGCTGCCCCGCGCCCGGCTCGGCCCTCAGCCCGCTCCAGGCCGCTGCCGACCCCGGGGCTTATCTCCGCGGCACCCACGGGCCGAGGGCCGGGCAGCGAGCCGGGGAGCCCCGCTCCCGTTCCGGCCATGGCCCAGCTCCGGACCGCTGTCAAATCCAGGGCTTAGCTCTGCGGTACCCGCCGACTGAGGGTCAGCCTGCGTGAAAGGGCCGGCCGTGACCGGCCAGGCCGTTGGCCCCGCTCCGGAGTGCTGCTAATGCCAGGGCTTAGCTCCGCGTCATCCAGGGGCCGAGGGCAGGGCCGCGAGCCGAGGGGGCCCAGCTCCCATCCCGGCCATGGCCCCGCTCCAGGCCGCTGCCGACCCCGGGGCTTAGCTCCGCGGCACACGCCAACGGAGAGCCTGGCCCCGCTCCCAGGCCGCCCAGCGCCTGGCCCGGCACTCAGCCCCGCTCCGGGATGCTGCTGACAACTTGGCTTAGCTCCATGGCACATGCGGGCCGAGGTCCGAGCTGCGCCGGGGCTGCCCGGCTCCCGGCCCGGCCCTGGCCCCACTCCGGCAGGTGCAGACCCCGGGTCTTAGCTCCGCGGCACGCGCGGGACGAGGGTTGTGCTGCGCACATGGGCCGTCCCGCGCCCAGCACATCCCTTGGCCCCGCTCCAGCCCGCTGCCGACTCTGGGGCTTAGTTCCGCGGCACCTGCCTGCGGCGGGCCTGTCCACGCGCCCAGGCGGCCCAGCGCCCGGCCGGGCCCTCGGTCCCGCTCCGGGCCGCTGCCGACCCCGGTTCTTAGCTCTGTGGCAACCACCGGTGGAGGGCTGGGCCGCGCACCCGGGCCGCCCCGCGTCCGCCCCGGCCCTCGGCCCCGCCCCGGGCCGCTGTTGACCCCAGGGCTTAGCTCCGAGGCACCCTCCGATGGAGGGCCTGTCCACGCTCCCGGGCTGCCCAGCGCCCTACCCAGCCCTCAGCGCCATTCCGGGCCGCTGCCGAGCCCGGGGCTTAGCTCCGCGGCACCAGCAGGCCGTGCACAGGGACGCGCGCCCGGGCCGCCCCGCGCCCTTCACGTCCCTCAGCCCCGCTCCGGGCCGCTACCGACAACAGGGGTTTAGCTCCGCGGCAACCCCCAGCAGAGGTCTTGGCCGCGCGCCCAGGCCGAACCACGCCCGGCCCGGCCCTCGGCCCCGCTCTGGGCCGCAGCCAACTCCGGGGCTTAGCCTCGCGGCACCAACAGGCTGAGGGGGGGGCCGCGCGCCCGGGCCGCCCCGCGCCAGTACCGACACTCAGCCCCACTTCGGGCTGCTGCTGACCCAGGGGCTTAGCTCTGCGGCACCCGTCGATGGAGGTCCGGGCCGCGCACCCGGGCTGCCCTGCTCCTGGCCCGGCCCTCGGCCCCGCCCCGGGCCACTGCCAACCCCGGGGCTTAGCTTCGCGGCACCAACAGTCCGAGGGCCGGGCCGCGCACCCAGGCCGCCCCGCGCCCGTACCGATACTCGGCCGCGTTCCAGACCGCTGCCAACACCGGGGCATAGCTCCGCGGCACCCGCCGGCGGAGGGCCGGGTCACGCGCCCGAGCCGGCCCGCTCCCTCACGACCCTCGGCTCCGTTCCGGACCGCTGCCAAACCCGGGGCTTAGCTCCGCGGCACTCGCCGGCGGAGGACCGGGACGTGCACCCGAGGTGCCTCAATCCCGTCCCGACAATCGGCCGCGTTCTGGGCCGCTGCCGACCCCGGGCTTAGCTTTGTGGCACCCGCCGGCGGAGAGCCGGGTCGTGCTCCCGGGCTGCCCCGTGCCCGGCCCAGTCTTCAGCCCCACTCCGGGCCACTGCCGACACCGGGGTTTAGCTCCGCGGCAACCGCAATCGGAGGGCCTGGCCAGCGCCCAGGACGCCCAGCGCCCGGCCCGGCCCTCGGCCTCGCTCCGGGCCGCTGCCGACCCCGGGGCTTAGCTACGCAGCACCCGCGGGCTGAGGGCTGTGCTGCGTTCCGGGGACGCCCCGATCCAGTCCCGACCCTCGGCCCCGCTTCGGGCCGATGCCCACCCTGGGGCTTAGCTCTGTGGCACCCGCGGGACAAGGGCCGGGCCGCGCGCAGGGGTCGCCCGGCTCACGTTCCGACACTCGGCCGCGCTCCGGGCCGCTGCCGACCCCAGGGCTTAGCTACGCGGCACCCGCAGTCCGAGGGTCGGGCCGAGCGCGTGTGCTGCACCGAACCCGGCTGGGCCCGCAGCTCTGCTCTGGGCGGCTGCCGACTCCGGGACGTAGCTCCGTGGCACCTGCGGGCCGAGGGCCAGGCCGCGAGCCGGGGGTCCCCGCTCACGTCCAAGGCATGGCCCCGCTCCGTGTCGCTGCCGAACCTGGCTTAGCTCCGCGACACCCGCGGGCCAAGGGCAGGACCGCGTGCCGGGGCCACACCGCGCCTGGCCCGTCCCTTGGCCCTGCTCCAGTCCGCTGCCGACCCCGGGGCTTAGCTCTGCGGTACCCGCCGACGGAGGGTCAGTCCGCATGCCAGGGCCGGCGGCTACCGGCCTGGCCCTCGGCCCCGCTCCGGTGCGCTGCCGAAACCGCGGCTTATTTACAAGGCACCCGCGGGCCGAGAGATGGGGCCACACACCAGGAACGCCCCACGCCTTGCCCGGCCCTCGGCCCTTCTCCCGGCCGCTCCCAACCCCAGGGCTTACCTCTGCAGCACCCGCCGGTGGAGGATGGGGCAATGCGCCCGGGCCGTCCCAGGCACGGCTCGGCCCTCGGCCCCGCTCCGGGCCGTTGCCGACCCCGAGGCTTAGCTCCGCGGCATCCCACCGCATAGGGCTGGGCCGCGTGCCCGAGCCGCCTCGCTCCCGTCCCTACACTCGGCCGCGCTATGGGCCGCTGCCTAACCCGGGGCTTAGCTCCGCAGCACACGTCGGTGGATGGCCGGGTCGCGCTTGGGTCGGCCGCGCCCGCCACGGCCCTCCTTTCCGCTCTTGGCCGCTGCCGACCCCCGGGCTTAGGTCTGTGGCACCCACCGGCGGAGGGCCGTTCCTCGCGCCCGGGCCGGCCGCGCCTGTCACGGCCCTCTGCCCTGCTCCGGGCCACTGCCGACCCCGGGGCTTAGCTCCGCAGCCGACTCCAAGGATTAGTTCGGAGGCACCCGACGGCGGAGGGCCGGGCCACGCACCTGTGCCGTCCTGTGCCCGGCCCAGCCCTCGTCCCCGCTTTGGGCCACTGCCGACCCCGAGGATTAGCTCGGAGGCACCCGATGGCGGAGGGACGGGCCGCGCGCCTGTGCAGCCCCGCACCCGGCCGGGCCCGAGGCACCGCTCCGGGCCGCTGCCGACCCCAGGCTTAGCTCTGCAGCACCCGCGGGCGGAGGACCGGGCCGCACGCCCTTTCCGACCTTGGCCCCGCTCCGGGCATCTGCCGACCCCGGGCCTTAGCTCCATGGCACCCGTCGGCAGAGGTTCGGGCCTAGCTCCTGGGGCGACCCGCGCACGCACCGGCCCTCAGCCCCGCTCCGGGCCGCTGCCGACCCCGGGGTAGCTCCGCGGCACCCACCGGCGGAGAGCCGGTCCTCTCTCCCGGGCGGGCTGCGCCCGTCATGGCCCTCGGCCCCACTCCGGGAAGCTGCCAACCCCGGGGCTTAGCTCCGCGGCACCCGCCGGCAGAAAACCGGGCCTCGCCCCAGGGTCGGCCGCGCCCACCACGGCCATGGGCCCCGCTCCGGGCCGCTGCCTACCCCGGGGCATAGCTCCGCAGCACCCGTCAAGGAGGGCTGGGACGCGCAACTGGGTCGGCTGCGCCCGCCACGGCCCTCCTCCCCGCTCTGGGCCGCTGCCAACCCCGGGGATTAGGTCTACGGCACCCGCCGGTGGAGGGCCGGGGCACGTTCCCGGGCAGCAACACGCCCGGCCCGGTCCTCGGCTCCGCTCCGGGCCGCTGTCAACCCTGGGACTTAGCTCCGCGGCACACGCGGTCCGAGGGCTGTGCCACGTGCCTGGGCCCCCCCCGTGCACGGCCCGGCCCTGGTCCCACTCCAAGCCACTAATGACCCCGGGGCTTAGCTCCGCGGACCACGCGGTCCGAGGGACGGGTCGCGCACCTGGGCCGCACCGTGCCCAGCCCGGCCCTCGTCCCCGCTCCGGGCCGCTGCCGACGCCGGGTCTTAGCACTGCGGCACCCGCCGTTGGAGTGCCGAGCCGAGCGCCCGGGCCGGCCCGCCCCGGCCTGGCCCTCGGACCCGCTCTGAGCCACTGACGACCCCGGGGCTTAGCTCCACGGCACACAACGGCGGAGGGATGGGCCCCGAGCCCGGCTCGGCCCTGGCCCCGCTCCGGGCTGCTGCCGACCCCGGGGCTGAGCTCCGCGGCACCCGCCGGCAGAGGGTCTGGCCACGCGCCCGGACCGCCCAGCGCCCGGCACGGACCTCGGCCACGCTCCCGGCCGCTGCCGACCCCAGGGCTTGGCTCCACGGCACACAACGGCGGAGGGACGGGCCTCACGCCCGGGCCGACCCGCGCCCGGCCCAGCCCTTGGCCACGCTCCGGGCCCCTGCCGACCCCGGGGCTTAGTTCCGCGGCATCCGCCGGCCGAGGGCTGGGCCACGCGAATGTGCTGACCGGCACCCGGCCGGGCCCCGTGGCACTGCTCCAGGCTGCTGCCGACCCCGGGACTTAGCTCTGCGGCACTCGCGGGCCGAGGGCCGGGCCGCGAGCCGGTGGGGCCTCGTTCCCGTCCCGGCCATGGCCCCGCTCCGGGCCGCTGCCGACCCCGGGGCTTAGCTCTGCGGCACTAGTGGGCCGATGGCACCCGCAGGCCGAGAGTTGGGGCCACGCGCCCGGGTCACACCGCGCCTGGCCCGGCCCTCGGCCCCGCTCCCGGCCATTCCCGACCCGGGGCTTACATCCGCGGCACCCGCCGGCGGAGGATGGGGCCACGCACCCGGGCAGTCCCGTGCACGGCCCAGCCCTCGTCCCTGCTCCGGTCCGCTGCCAACCCCGGGGCTTAGCTCCGCGGCACCAGCGGGCCGAGGGCCTGGCCGCGTGCCTGGGCCGCCCCGCGCCAGGCCCGGCCCTAGGTCACTCTCCGGGCTGCTGCCGACCCCGGGGCTTAACTCCGCGGCACACAATGGGGGTGGGCTGGGCCGCGCGCCCGGGCCGACCCGCGCACGGCCCAGTCCATGGACCCGCTCCGGGCCGCTGCAGACCCAGGGGCTTAGCTCCGCGGCACATGCCAGCGGAGGGCCTGGCCACGCACCTGGGCCGCCCAGCGCCCGGCCCGGCCTTCGGCCTCACTCCGGGCCGCTGCCAACCCCGGGATTTAGCTCCGCGGCACACACCAGCGGAGGGCCTGGCCGGTCGCTGGGCGCCTGGGCCGCCCAGCGACCGAAACGGCCCTCGGACTCGCTCCGGGCCGCTGCCGACCCCGGGGCTTAGCCTCGCGGCACCCCCCGAAGGAAGGCTGGGCTGCACGCACGGGCCGCCCCGCACCCGGCCGGGCCCTCGGACCCAATCCGGGCTGCTGCCGACCCCGGGGCTTAGCTCCGTGGCACACAACAGCGGAGGGCCTGGCCGTGCGCCCGGGTCGCCCTGCGCACTGCTTGGCCCTCGGTCCCGCTCCGGGCCGCTGCCGACCCCAGGGCTTAGCTCCGCGGCACCCGTCGGCGGATGTCCGGGCCGCGCGCCCGGTCCACCCCGCACCCAACCCGGTCCTCGGCCCCGCTCTGGGCTGCAACAGACAGCGGAGCTTAGCTCCGCGGCACCCGCGGTCCAAGGGCCGGGCCGCGTGCCCAGGCCGCCCTGCTCCTGGCACGGCCTTCGGACCCGCTACGGGCTGTTGCCAACCCCGGGGCTTATCTCCGCGGCACCAGCGGGTCGAGGGCTGGGCCGCGCGCCTGGGCCGCCCCGCGCTGGGCCCGGCCCTCGGCCACGCTCCGGGCCGCTGCTGACCCCAGGGCTTAACTCCATGGCACACAACGGAGGAGGGCTGGGCCGCGCGCCCGGGCCGACCCGTGCCGGGCCCAGCCCTTGGCCCTGCTCCGGGCCGTTGCCGACCCCGGGGATTAGCTCCGCGGCACCCCCCGGTGAAGGGCTGGGCCGTGCGCCCGGGCCGCCCCGCACCCGGCCTGGCCCTCGGACCCGCTCCGGGCTACTACCGACCCCAGCGCTTAGCTAAGTGGCACCCGCGGGACAAGGGTGGGGCCGCGCGCATGGGCCGGCCCGCTCCCGTCCCGCAACTCGGCCGCGCCCCATGACCGCTGCCACACCCAGAGCTTAGCTCCGCGGCATCCGCTGGCAGAAGACCGGGCCGCGCACCCAAGCAGTCCCGCTCCTGTCCCGAACCTCCTCCGCGTTCCTAGCCACTGCCGACCCCGGGGCTTAGCTCCGCGGCACCCGCCGCCAGAGGACCGGGCCGCACGCCTGGGACGTCCCGCGTCCGGCCCGGCCCTCGTCCCCACTGCAGGCCGCTGCCGACCCCGGGGCTTAGCTCTGCGGCACTCACGGGCCGAGGGTCGGGCCGCGAGCCGGTGAGGCCTTGTTCCTTTCCCGGCCATGGCCCCGCTCCGGGCCGCTGCCGCCCCGGGGCTTAGCTCCACGGCACCAGCAGGCCGAGGGCAGGGCTGCGCGCCTGAGCCGACCCGCGCCGGGCCCGGTCCTCGGCCACGCTCCTGGCCGCTGCCGTCCCCGGTGCTTAGCTCCGCGGCACAAAACGGCGGAGGACTGTGCCACGCGCCCTGACAGACCCGCGCCCGGCCCAGCCCTCGGACCTGCTCTGGGCCGCTGCCGACCCCGGGGCTTAGCTCCGTGGCACCCGCAGGACAAGGGCCGGGCTGTGCGCATGGGCTGGCCCGCTCCAGTCCCAACACTCAGCCGCGCTCCGGGAGGCTGCCGAACCCGGGGCT
Organism: Sorex fumeus; assembly: GCF_029834395.1. NCBI lineage: Eukaryota > Metazoa > Chordata > Mammalia > Eulipotyphla > Soricidae > Sorex > Sorex fumeus. The sequence goes on along the minus strand of NW_026606311.1, from coordinate 40,086 downwards.
TAGCACCACGGCACCAGCGGGCCGAGGTCCGGGCCGCGCGCCCGGTCTGCCCCACGGCCGGCCCCGCCCTGGGACCCGCTCCGGGCCGCTGCCGACCCCGGGGCTTAGCTCCGTGGCACCCGTGGGACAAGGGCCAGGCCGCGCACCAGGGCCGCCCTGCGCACGGCCTGGCCCTTGGCCCCGCTCCGGGCCGCTGCCTACCCCAGGGCTTAGCTCCGCGGCACCCACGGCCGGAGGACTGGGCCCAGCGCCCGGGCCGCCCCGCGCCCGGGACGGCCCTCGGACCCGCTCCGTGACGCTGCCGACCCCAGAGCTTAGCTCCGTGGCACCAGCGGGACAAGGGCCGGGCCGCGGGCATGGGCCGGCCCGCTCCCGTCCCGACAATCGGCCGCGCACCGGGCCACTGTCGACCCAGGGGCAGCCCTCGGCCCCGCTCCGGGCCGCTGCGGACCCGGGGCTTAGCTCCGCGGCACCCACAGGCGGAGTGCAGGTCCTGGCGACCGGGCCGGCTGTGCCCGTCACGGACCTCAGGCCCGCTCCGGGCCACTGCCGACCCTGTGGCTTAGCTCCGCGGCACCCGCGGTCTGAGGGTCGGGCTGCGCGTGCCCCGCTGCGCACCCGACCCGGCCCTCTGCCCCGCTCCGGACCGCTGCCGACCCGGGGCTTAGCTCCGCGACACCCGCGGGCGGAGGACCGGGCCACGTGTCCGGGCTGCCCCGCGCACTGCCCTGCCCTCGGCCCTGCTCCAGGCCGCTGCCGACCCTGGGACTTAGCTCCGCGGCACCCGCTGGCGGAGAACCGGGCTGCGTGCCCCGTCCGCCCCGCTCCCGTCGGGACCCTCGGCTGTGCTGCGGGCCGCTGCCGACCCCAGGGCTTAGCTCCGCAGCACACGCGGGCCTAGGGTCGGGCCGCGCACCTGCACCGCCCCGCGCCCAACCCGGACCTCGGGCCCTCTCCGGGCCGCTGCCGACCCCGCAGCTTAGCTCCACGGCACCCGCCGGCGGAGGACCGGGCCGCGCGCCTGCACCGCCCCGCGCGCTTCACGGCCCTCGGCCCCGCTCCGGGCCGCTGCCGACCGCGCGGCTTAGCTCCACGGCACCCGTGGGCCGAAAATGGGGCCACGCGCCCGGGCCACCCCACGCCTTGCCCGGTCCTCGGTCCCGCTCCCGGCCGCTCCCGACCCTGGGGCTTACCTCCGCAGCACCCGCCAGCGGAGGATGGGGCGGCGAGAACGGGCCGTCCCGCGCATGCCCCGGCCCTCGGCCCCGCTCCAGGCCGTTGCCGACCCAGGGGCTTTGCTCTGCGGCACGCGCCGGTGGAGGGCCGTGCCGATCGCCTGCGCTGCCCCGCGCCCGGCCTGGCCCTCGACCCTGCTCCGGGCCGCTGCCGACCCCGGGGCTTAGCTCCGCGGCACTAGCGGGCCGATGGCACCCGCGGGCCGAGAGATGGGGCCGCGCTCCCTGGCCGCCCCGCGCCTTGCCCGGCCCTCTGCCCCGCTCCCGGCCGCTCCCGACCCCGGGGCTTACCTTCGCGGCACCCGCCGGCAGAGGATATGGCTGCGCGCCTGGGCCGTCCCGCCCATGGCCCAGCCCTCGTCCCCGCTCCGGGCCGCTGCCGCCCCGGGGCTTAGCTCCACGGCACCAGCAGGCCGAGGGCAGGGCTGCGCGCCTGAGCTGACCCGCGCCGGGCCCAGCCCTCGGCCACGCTCCTGGCCGCTGCCGACCCCGGGGCTTAGCTCCATGGCACACAACGGCGGAGGACCGTGCCGCGCGCCCGGGCCGACCCGCGCCCGGCCCAGCCCTCGGACCCGCACCGGGCCCTGCCAACCCCGGGGCTTAGCTCTATGGCACCCACGGGATAAGGGCCGGGCCACACGCACGGGCCGGCCCGCTCCCGTCCCGACACTCGGCCGCGCTCCGGGCCACTGCCGAACCCGGGGCTTAGCTCCGCGGCACCCATGGTCTGAGGGTCGGGCTGCACGCCTGCGCCGCCCCGCACCCGACCCGGCCTTCTGCCCTGGTCCGAACCGCTGCCGACCTCGGGGCTTAGCTCCGCGACCCCCGCGGGCGGAGTACCTGGCAGCGCGTCCGGGCTGCCCCACTCACTGCCTGGCCCTCGGCCCAGCTCCGGGCTGCTGCCGACCCCGGGTCTTAAATCCGCGGCACCCGCTGGTGGAGGACCGGGCTGCGTGCCCGGTCCGCCCTGCTCCCGTCGGGACCCTCGGCCGCGCTGCGGGCCACTGCCGACCCCGGGGCTTAGTTCACGGCACTCGCCGGCCTAGGGCCAGGCCGCGCCCCTGTGCCGCCTCGCACCGGCCGGGCCCCACGGAACCGCTCCGGGCCGCTGCCGACCCCGGCAATTAGCACCACGGCACCAGCGGGCCAAGGTCCGGGCTGCGAGCCGGGGGGCCCTGCTCCTGAACCGGCCATGGCCCCACTCCGGGCCGCTGCCGACCACAGGCCTTAGCTCCGCGGCACCACCCGGCGGAGTGCTGGGCAGTGCGACGCCGCCGGCCCGCGACCGGCCCGGCTCTCGGACCCGCTCCGAGCCCCTGACGACCCCGGGGCTTAGGTCCGTGGACCACGCGGTCCGAGGGACGGGCCGCGTGCCGGGGCCGCCCCGCGCCCAGCTCGGCCCTGGCCCCGCTCCTGGCCGCTGCCGACCCTGGGGCTTAGCTCCGCGGCACCCACAGGCGGAGGGCCGGTCCTCGCCCCCGGGTTGGCCGCGCCCGCCACGGCCATTGGCCCCGCTCCGGGTGCTGCCTACCCCGGGGCTTAGCTCCGCAGCACCCGTCGGTGGATGGCCGGGATGCGCAACTGGGTCAGCCGCGCACGCCACGGCCCTCCTCCCCGCTCTGGGCCGCTGCCGACCCCGGGTCTTAGGTCTGTGGCACCCACCGGTGAAGGGCCGGGCCGCTCCGCTCCGGGCCGCTGCCTACCCCGGGACATAGCTCCACGGCACACGCGGTCCAAGGGCTGTGCCACGTGCCGGGGCCGCCCCGTGCACGGCCCGGCCCTGGCCCCACTCCGAGCCACTGACGACCCCGGGGCTTAGCTCCGCGGACCACGCGGTCCGAGGGACGGGCCGCTTGCCGAGGACGCGCCACGACTGGCTCGGCCCTGGCTCTTCTCCTGGATGCTGCCGACCCCGGGACTTAGCTCTGCGGCACCAGCGGGCCGAGGGCCGGGCTGCGAGCCCGGGGGCCCCTGCTCCCGTAGGGGCCATGGCCCCGCTCCCGGCCGCTGTCGACCACAGGCCTTAGCTCCGTGGCACCACCCGGCGGAGTACAGGGCCCCGTGCACGGCGCGGCCCTGGCCCCGCTCCGAGCCACTGACGACCCCGGGGCTTAGCTCCGCGGACCATGCTTTCTGAGGTATTGGTCGCGTGACCGGGCCGCACCGCGCACAGCCCGGCCCTCGTCCCCGCTGCGGGCCACTGCTGATGCCGGGTCTTAGCACTGCGGCACCCGCCAGTGGAGGGCCAGGCCGAGCGCCCGGGCTGCCCCGCCCCGGCCCGGCCCTCGGCCCTGCTCTGAGCCACTGAAGACTGAGCACTGAAGATGCTGCCGACCCCAGGGCTTAGGTTCGCGGCTCCCGCGGTCCAAGGGCCGGGTCGCGCACCCGGGTTTCACCGCGCCCAGCCTGGCCCTTGGCCCTGCTCCGGGCCGCTGCCGACTCCGGGGCTTAGATCCGCAGCACACGCGGGCCGAGGACCGGGCTGCGAGCCCGGGCCGCACCTCTCCCAGCCCGGCCCTCGGCCCTGCTAAGGGCCGCTGCCGACCCCGGGGCTTAGCTCCGCGGCACATGCGGGCAAAGGGCCGTGTCGCGCGCTGGGGCCGCCGCGCGCCCCGCCTGGCCCTGGCCCCGCTCTGGGCCGCTGCCGACCCCGGGCATTAGCTCCGCGGCACCCGCGGACCGAGGGTCGGGCCGCGCGCCTGCGCCGCCCCGGGCCCTACCTGGCCCTCGCCCCGCTCCGGGCCGCTGCCGACCCCGGGGCTTAGGCATCCCACAGCGGAGGGATGGGCCACGCGCCCGAGCCGCCCCTGCTCCTGTCCCGACACTCGGCTGCGCTACGGGCCGCTGCCTAACCCGGGGCTTAGCTCCGCAGCACCCATCGGTGGAGGACCGGGACGCGCTTGGGTCGAATGCACCCGCCACGGCCCTCCTCCCCGCTCTGGGACACTGCCGACCCCGGGGCTTAGGTCTGCGGCACTCGCCGGTAGAGGGCCGGGCCGAGAGCCCGGGCTGCCCCGCGCCCTGCCCGGCCCACGGCCCCGCTCTGGGTCTCTGCCGACCCCGGGGCTTAGGTTCGCGGCTCCCGCGGTCTGAGGGCCGGTTCGCTCACCCGGGCCGCACCGCGCCCAGCCTGGCCCTTGGCCCTGCTCCGGGCCGCTGCCAACTCCGGGGCTTAGATCCGCAGCACCCGTGGGCCGAGGACCGGGATGCGAGCCCGGGCCGCACCTCTCCCAGCCCGGCCCTCGGTCCCGCTAAGGGCCGCTGCCGACCCCGGGGCTTAACTTCGCGGCACATGCGGGCAAAGGGCCGTGTCGCGCGCTGGGGCCGCCGCGCGCCCCGCCTGGCCCTGGCCCCGCTCTGGGCCGCTGCCGACCCCGGGCATTAGCTCCGCGGCACCCGCGGACCGAGGGTCGGGCCGCGCGCCTGCGCCACCCTGGGCCCTACCCGGCCCTCGGCCCCGCTCCGGGCCGCTGCCGACCCCGGGGCTTAGGCATCCCACAGCGGAGGGATGGGCCGCGCGCCCGAGCCGCCCCTGCTCCTGTCCCGACACTCGGCTGCGCTACGGGCCGCTGCCTAACCCGAGGCTTAGCTCCGCAGCACCCGTCGGTGGAGGACCGGGACGCGCTTGGGTCGACTGCGCCCGCCACGGCCCTCCTCCCCGCTCTGGGACACTGCCGACCCCGGGGCTTAGGTCTGCGGCACTCGCCGGTAGAGGGCCGGGCCGAGAGCCCGGGCTGCCCCGCGCCCTGCCCGGCCCATGGCCCCGCTCTGGGTCGCTGCCGACCCCGGGGCATAGCTACGCGGCACCCGCGGGCCGAGAGATGGGGCCGTGTGCCCGGGCCGCCCCGTGCCTTGCCCGGCCCTCGGCCCTGCTCCGGTCCTCTGCCGACCCCGGTGCTTAGCTTTGCGGCACTCGCTGGCGGAGGACCAGGCCGTGCACCCTGGCTTCCCTGAGCACTGCCTGGCCCTCGGCCGTGCTCCGGGCCACTGCCGACCCCGGGGCTTAGCTCCGCATCACCCATCGACGGAGGACCGGGCCACGTGCCCGGGCTGCCCCGCTCCCGTCGGGACCCTCGGCCGCTTTGCGGGCCGCTGCCGACTCCCGGGCTTAGCTCCGCGGCACCCGTCGGCAGAGGATGGTGCGATGCGTCTGGACTTCCCCGCGCCCGGCCCGGCCCTCTTCCGCGCTCCGGGCCGCTGCCGACCCGGGGGCTTAGTTCCACGCACCCGCGAGCCGAGGGCCGGGCCGCGAGCCGGGGGTCCCCACTCCCGTCCCGGCCATGGCCCCGCTCAGGGCTACTGCCGAACTCGGGGCTTAGCTCTGCGGTACCCGCCGACTTAGGGTCAGTCCGCGTGCCAGGGCCGGGGGCGACCGGCCCGGCCTTCGGACCCGCTCCTTGGAGCTGCCGACCCCGCGGCTTAGCTCCACGGGACCCACGGGCCGAGAGTCGGGGCCGCATGCCTGGGCCGCCCCGAGCCTTGCCCGGCCCTCTGCCCCGCTCCGGGCCGCTGCTGACCCCGGGGCTTAGCTCTGCGGCACCCACCGGTGGAGGGCCGGGCCGAGCACCCGGGCTGCCCCGCGCCCGGCCCGGCCCACGGCCCCGCTCCGGGCCGATGTCCGGTCCCGGGGCTTAACTCCGCGGCACACGCCAGCGGAGGGCCTGGTCACGCGCCTGGGTTGCCCAACGCCCGGCCCAGCCCTCGGCCTCGCTCTGGGCCGCTGCCGACCCCGGGGTTTATCTCCGCGGCCCACGCGGGCCGAGGGACGGGCCGCGTACTGGGGCCGCCCAGTGCCCGGCCCAGCCCTGGCCCCGCTCGGGGCCGCTGCCGACCCCGGGGCTTAGCTCCGTGGCACCCGCGGGCCGAAGGCCAGGCCGCGCTCCCGGGCCGCACCGCGCCCGCCCCGGCCCTCGGCCCCACTCCGGGCCGCTTCAGACCCCGGGGCTTAGCCCCACGGCACACGCGGGCAAAGGGCCGTGACGCGCGCCGGGGCCGCTGCGCGCCCTGCCCGGCCCTGGTCCCGCTCCGGGCTGCTGCCGTCCCCTGGCTTAGCTCCGCGGCACACGGCAGCAGAGGGCCTCGTCACGCGCCTGTGCCGCCCAGCTCCAGGCCCGGCCCTCGGCCTCGCTTCGGGCCGCTGCCGACCCCGGGCCTTAGCTCCGCGGCACTAGCGGGCCAATGGCCGGGCCGCGCGCCTCGGATGCCCCGTGCCTTACCCGGCCCTCGGCCCCGCCCCCGACCCCTCCGGACCCCGGGGCTTAACCCCGTGGCACCCTTCGGCGGAGGTACGTGTGGTGCGTCCGGACAGCCCTGCGCCCGGCCCGGTCCTCAGCCCCGCTCCAGGCCGCTGCCGACCCCGGGGCTTAGCTCCGCGGCACCCACCGTCATAGGGCAGGTCCTCGCGTATGGGCCGGCCGCGCCCATCACGGACCTCAGGCCCGCTCCGGGCCGCTGCCAACCCCGGGGCTTAGCTCCGCGGCACCTGCGGTCTGAGCGTCGGGCCGCGCGCCTGCGCCGCCCCGCACCCGACCCGGCCCTCTGCCCCGCTCTGGACTGCTGCCGACCCTGGGGCTTAGCTCCGTGACACCCGCGGGCGGAGGACCGGGCCGCGCATCCGGGCTGCCCCGTGCACTGCCCGGCCCTCGGCCCTGCTCCGGGCTGCTGCCGACCCCGGGGCTTAGCTCCACGGCAGCCGCTGGCGGAGAACCGGGCTGCGTGCTCGGTCCGCCCCGCTCCCGTCGGGACCCTCGGCCGCGCTGCGGGCCTCTGCCGACCCCGGGGTTTAGCTCCGCGGCACCCGCGGGTCGAGAGATGGGGCCGTGTGCCCGGGTTGCCCTGCGCCTTGCCCGGCCCTAGGCCCCCCTCCCGGCTGCTCCAGACCCCGGGGCTTACCACCGCGGTACACGCCGGCGGAGGATGGGGCCGCGTGCCTGGGCAATCCCGCGCACGGCCCGGCAGTCGTCCCTGATCCGGGCCGCTGCCGACCCCGGGGCTTAGCTTCGGGTCACCTGCCGGCTGAGGACCCGGCCGTGCGCTCTGAAAGCCACGCACCTGGTACGGCCCTCAGCCCCACTCCGGGCCACTGCCGACCCCGGGGCTTAGCTCTGTGGCACCCGCCGGTGGAGTGCCAGGCCGAGCGCCCCGGTCGCCCCGCGCCTGGCACGTCCCTCGTCTCCGCTCCGGGCCACTGCCTACCCCGGGGCTTAGCTCCACGGCACCCGCCGGCGGAGGGCCGGGCCGCACGCCAAGGCTGCCCGGCGCCCGGCTCAGCCCTCCTCCCCGCTCTGGGCCGCTGCCGACCCCGGGGCTTAGCTCTGCGGCACCCGCCGGTGGAGGGCCGGGACGAGGGCCCAGGCTGCCCCGCACCCGGCCCTGCCCACGGCCCCGCTCCAGGCCGCTGCCGACCCTGGGGCTTAGCTCCGCGCCACACGTCAGCGGAGGGCCTGGCCACGTGCCTGGGCAACTGAGCGCCTGGCCCGGCCCTCAGCCTCGCTCTGGGCCACTGCCGAACCCGGGGCTTAGCTCCACGGCACACGCCAGCGTAGGGCCTGGCCACGCGCCTGGGCCGCCCCGCTCCCGGCCTGGCCCTGGCTCCACTCCGGGCCTCTGCCGACCCCGGGGCTTAGCTCTGCGGCACCCGCCGGCAGTGGGCCTGGCCGCTCGCCAGGGCTGCCCGGCGCCCGGCTCGGCCCTCCTCCCCGCTCCAGGTCGCTGCCGACCCCGGGGCTTAGCTCCGCTGCCCACACGGGCCGAGGGATGGGCCACGCGCCCAGGCCGCACCGCGCCTGGCACAGCCATCGGCCTCGCTCCGGGCCGCTGCCAATCCCGGGGCTTAGCTTCGCGGCACCCGCGGGCCGAGGGTCGGGCCTCGCACCTGCACCGCCCCGCGCCCGACACGGCCCTCGGCCCCACTCCGGGACGCTACCAACCCTGGGGCTTAGCTCCGTGGCACCCCCCGGCGGAAGGCTGGGCCGCACGCCCGGGCCGGCCCACTCGGGCCCGGCCCTGGTCCCCGCTCTGGGATGCTGCCGACCCCGGGGCTTAGCTCTGCGGCACCCGCCGATGGAGGGCTGGGCCGCGTGCCCGGGCTGCCCCGCGCCCGGCCTGGCCCTCGGCCCCGCTCCGGGCCGCTGCCGGCCCCGGGGCTTAGCTCCACGGAACACGCCAGGGGAGGGCCTGGCCACGCAACTGGGCTGCCAAACGCCCGGCCCGGCCCTCGGCCTCGCTCCGGGCCGCTGCCGAACCCGGGACTTAGCTCCGCGGCACACGCGGGCCGAGGGACGGGCCGCGCGCCCGGGCCGGACCGCGCTCTGCCCGGCCCTCGTCCCCGCTACGGGCCGCGGCCGATGCCGGGTCTTTGCACTGCGGCACCCGCCGGTGGAGGGCCGGGCCGAGCGCCCGGGCTGCCCCGCCCCGGCCCGGCCCTCGGCCCTGCTCTGAGCCACTGAAGACCCCGGGGCTTAGCTCCACGGACCACGCGGTCTGAGGGACGGGCCGCGTGCCGGGGCCGCCCCGCGCCCGGCTCAGCCCCAGCCCCGCTCCTGGACGCTGCAGACCCCGGGGCTTAGCTCCGCGGAAACCAACGGCGGAGGGCCGGTCCTCGCGCCTGGGTCGGCCGTGCCCGCCACGGCCATCGGCCCCGCTCCGGGCTGCTGCCTACCCCGGGGCTTAGCTCCGCAGCACCCGTCGGTGGAGGACCGGGACGCGCTTGGGTCGACTGCGCCCGCCACGGCCCTCCTCCCCGCTCTGGGACACTGCCAACCCCGGGGCTTAGGTCTGCGGCACTCGCCGGTAGAGGGCCGGGCCGAGAGCCCGGGCTGCCCCACGCACGGCCCGTCCCACGGCCCCGCTCCGGGCCGCTGCCGACCCCAGGGCTTAGGTTCGCGGCTCCCGCGGTCCAAGGGCCGGGTCGCGCACCCGGGTTTCACCGCGCCCAGCCTGGCCCTTGGCCCTGCTCCGGGCCGCTGCCGACTCCGGGGCTTAGATCCGCAGCACACGCGGGCCGAGGACCGGGCTGCGAGCCCGGGCCGCACCTCTCCCAGCCCGGCCCTCGGCCCCGCTAAGGGCCGCTGCCGACCCCGGGGCTTAGCTCCGCGGCACATGCGGGCAAAGGGCCGTGTCGCGCGCTGGGGCCGCCGCGCGCCCCGCCTGGCCCTGGCCCCGCTCTGGGCCGCTGCCGACCCCGGGCATTAGCTCCGCGGCACCCACGGACCGAGGGTCGGGCCGCGCGCCTGCGCCGCCCCGGGCCCTACCCGGCCCTCGCCCCGCTCCGGGCCGCTGCCGACCCCGGGGCTTAGGCATCCCACAGCGGAGGGATGGGCCACGCGCCCGAGCCGCCCCTGCTCCTGTCCCGACACTCGGCTGCGCTACGGGCCGCTGCCTAACCCGGGGCTTAGCTCCGCAGCACCCATCGGTGGAGGACCGGGACGCGCTTGGGTCGAATGCACCCGCCACTGCCCTCCTCCCCGCTCTGGGACACTGCCGACCCCGGGGCTTAGGTCTGCGGCACTCGCCGGTAGAGGGCCGGGCCGAGAGCCCGGGCTGCCCCGCGCCCTGCCCGGCCCACGGCCCCGCTCTGGGTCGCTGCCGACCCCGGGGCTTAGGTTCGCGGCTCCCGCGGTCTGAGGGCCGGTTCGCTCACCCGGGCCGCACCGCGCCCAGCCTGGCCCTTGGCCCTGCTCCGGGCCGCTGCCAACTCCGGGGCTTAGATCCGCAGCACCCATGGGCCGAGGACCGGGATGCGAGCCCGGGCCGCACCTCTCCCAGCCCGGCCCTCGGCCCCGCTAAGGGCCGCTGCCGACCCCGGGGCTTAACTTCGCGGCACATGCGGGCAAAGGGCCTTGTCGCGCGCTGGGGCCGCCGCGCGCCCCGCCTGGCCCTGGCCCCGCTCTGGGCCGCTGCCGACCCCGGGCATTAGCTCCGCGGCACCCGCTGACCGAGGGTCGGGCCGCGCGCCTGCGCCACCCTGGGCCCTACCCGGCCCTCGGCCCCGCTCCGGGCCGCTGCCGACCCCGGGGCTTAGGCATCCCACAGCGGAGGGATGGGCCGCGCGCCCGAGCCGCCCCTGCTCCTGTCCCGACACTCGGCTGCGCTATGGGCCGCTGCCTAACCCGAGGCTTAGCTCCGCAGCACCCGTCGGTGGAGGACCGGGACGCGCTTGGGTCGACTGCGCCCGCCACGGCCCTCCTCCCCGCTCTGGGACACTGCCGACCCCGGGGCTTAGGTCTGCGGCACTCGCCGGTAGAGGGCCGGGCCGAGAGCCCGGGCTGCCCCGCGCCCTGCCCGGCCCATGGCCCCGCTCTGGGTCGCTGCCGACCCCGGGGCATAGCTACGCGGCACCCGCGGGCCGAGAGATGGGGCCGTGTGCCCGGGCCGCCCAGTGCCTTGCCCGGCCCTCGGCCCTGCTCCGGTCCTCTGCCGACCCCGGTGCTTAGCTTTGCGGCACTCGCTGGCGGAGGACCAGGCCGTGCACCCTGGCTTCCCTGAGCACTGCCTGGCCCTCGGCCGTGCTCCGGGCCACTGCCGACCCCGGGGCTTAGCTCCGCATCACCCATCGACGGAGGACCGGGCCACGTGCCCGGGCTGCCCCGCTCCCGTCGGGACCCTCGGCCGCTTTGCGGGCCGCTGCCGACTCCCGGGCTTAGCTCCGCGGCACCCGTCGGCAGAGGATGGTGCGATGCGTCTGGACTTCCCCGCGCCCGGCCCGGCCCTCTTCCGCGCTCCGGGCCGCTGCCGACCCGGGGGCTTAGTTCCACGCACCCGCGAGCCGAGGGCCGGGCCGCGAGCCGGGGGTCCCCACTCCCGTCCCGGCCATGGCCCCGCTCAGGGCTACTGCCGAACTCGGGGCTTAGCTCTGCGGTACCCGCCGACTTAGGGTCAGTCCGCGTGCCAGGGCCGGGGGCGACCGGCCCGGCCTTCGGACCCGCTCCTTGGAGCTGCCGACCCCGCGGCTTAGCTCCACGGGACCCGCGGGCCGAGAGTCGGGGCCGCATGCCTGGGCCGCCCCGAGCCTTGCCCGGCCCTCTGCCCCGCTCCGGGCCGCTGCTGACCCCGGGGCTTAGCTCTGCGGCACCCACCGGTGGAGGGCCGGGCCGAGCACCCGGGCTGCCCCGCGCCCGGCCCGGCCCACGGCCCCGCTCCGGGCCGATGTCCGGTCCCGGCTTAACTCCGCGGCACACGCCAGCGGAGGGCCTGGTCACGCGCCTGGGTTGCCCAACGCCCGGCCCAGCCCTCGGCCTCGCTCTGGGCCGCTGCCGACCCCGGGGTTTATCTCCGCGGCCCACGCGGGCCGAGGGACGGGCCGCGTACTGGGGCCGCCCAGTGCCCGGCCCAGCCCTGGCCCCGCTCGGGGCCGCTGCCGACCCCGGGGCTTAGCTCCGTGGCACCCGCGGGCCGAAGGCCAGGCCGCGCTCCCGGGCCGCACCGCGCCCGCCCCGGCCCTCGGCCCCACTCCGGGCCGCTTCAGACCCCGGGGCTTAGCCCCACGGCACACGCGGGCAAAGGGCCGTGACGCGCGCCGGGGCCGCTGCGCGCCCTGCCCGGCCCTGGTCCCGCTCCGGGCTGCTGCCGTCCCCTGGCTTAGCTCCGCGGCACACGGCAGCAGAGGGCCTCGTCACGCGCCTGTGCCGCCCAGCTCCAGGCCCGGCCCTCGGCCTCGCTTCGGGCCGCTGCCGACCCCGGGCCTTAGCTCCGCGGCACTAGCGGGCCAATGGCCGGGCCGCGCGCCTCGGATGCCCCGTGCCTTACCCGGCCCTCGGCCCCGCCCCCGACCCCTCCGGACCCCGGGGCTTAACCCCGTGGCACCCTTCGGCGGAGGTACGTGTGGTGCGTCCGGACAGCCCTGCGCCCGGCCCGGTCCTCAGCCCCGCTCCAGGCCGCTGCCGACCCCGGGGCTTAGCTCCGCGGCACCCACCGTCATAGGGCAGGTCCTCGCGTATGGGCCGGCCGCGCCCATCACGGACCTCAGGCCCGCTCCGGGCCGCTGCCAACCCCGGGGCTTAGCTCCGCGGCACCTGCGGTCTGAGCGTCGGGCCGCGCGCCTGCGCCGCCCCGCACCCGACCCGGCCCTCTGCCCCGCTCTGGACTGCTGCCGACCCTGGGGCTTAGCTCCGTGACACCCGCGGGCGGAGGACCGGGCCGCGCATCCGGGCTGCCCCGTGCACTGCCCGGCCCTCGGCCCTGCTCCGGGCTGCTGCCGACCCCGGGGCTTAGCTCCACGGCAGCCGCTGGCGGAGAACCGGGCTGCGTGCTCGGTCCGCCCCGCTCCCGTCGGGACCCTCGGCCGCGCTGCGGGCCTCTGCCGACCCCGGGGTTTAGCTCCGCGGCACCCGCGGGTCGAGAGATGGGGCCGTGTGCCCGGGTTGCCCTGCGCCTTGCCCGGCCCTAGGCCCCCCTCCCGGCTGCTCCAGACCCCGGGGCTTACCACCGCGGTACACGCCGGCGGAGGATGGGGCCGCGTGCCTGGGCAATCCCGCGCACGGCCCGGCAGTCGTCCCTGATCCGGGCCGCTGCCGACCCCGGGGCTTAGCTTCGGGTCACCTGCCGGCTGAGGACCCGGCCGTGCGCTCTGAAAGCCACGCACCTGGTACGGCCCTCAGCCCCACTCCGGGCCACTGCCGACCCCGGGGCTTAGCTCTGTGGCACCCGCCGGTGGAGTGCCAGGCCGAGCGCCCCGGTCGCCCCGCGCCTGGCACGTCCCTCGTCTCCGCTCCGGGCCACTGCCTACCCCGGGGCTTAGCTCCACGGCACCCGCCGGCGGAGGGCCGGGCCGCACGCCAAGGCTGCCCGGCGCCCGGCTCAGCCCTCCTCCCCGCTCTGGGCCGCTGCCGACCCCGGGGCTTAGCTCTGCGGCACCCGCCGGTGGAGGGCCGGGACGAGGGCCCAGGCTGCCCCACACCCGGCCCTGCCCACGGCCCCGCTCCAGGCCGCTGCCGACCCTGGGGCTTAGCTCCGCGCCACACGTCAGCGGAGGGCCTGGCCACGTGCCTGGGCAACTGAGCGCCTGGCCCGGCCCTCAGCCTCGCTCTGGGCCACTGCCGAACCCGGGGCTTAGCTCCACGGCACACGCCAGCGTAGGGCCTGGCCACGCGCCTGGGCCGCCCCGCTCCCGGCCTGGCCCTGGCTCCACTCCGGGCCTCTGCCGACCCCGGGGCTTAGCTCTGCGGCACCCGCCGGCAGTGGGCCTGGCCGCTCGCCAGGGCTGCCCGGCGCCCGGCTCGGCCCTCCTCCCCGCTCCAGGTCGCTGCCGACCCCGGGGCTTAGCTCCGCTGCCCACACGGGCCGAGGGATGGGCCACGCGCCCAGGCCGCACCGCGCCTGGCACAGCCATCGGCCTCGCTCCGGGCCGCTGCCAATCCCGGGGCTTAGCTTCGCGGCACCCGCGGGCCGAGGGTCGGGCCTCGCGCCTGCACCGCCCCGCGCCCGACACGGCCCTCGGCCCCACTCCGGGACGCTACCAACCCTGGGGCTTAGCTCCGTGGCACCCCCCGGCGGAAGGCTGGGCCGCACGCCCGGGCCGGCCCACTCGGGCCCGGCCCTGGTCCCCGCTCTGGGATGCTGCCGACCCCGGGGCTTAGCTCTGCGGCACCCGCCGATGGAGGGCTGGGCCGCGTGCCCGGGCTGCCCCGCGCCCGGCCTGGCCCTCGGCCCCGCTCCGGGCCGCTGCCGGCCCCGGGGCTTAGCTCCACGGAAAACGCCAGGGGAGGGCCTGGCCACGCAACTGGGCTGCCAAACGCCCGGCCCGGCCCTCGGCCTCGCTCCGGGCCGCTGCCGAACCCGGGACTTAGCTCCGCGGCACACGCGGGCCGAGGGATGGGCCGCGCGCCCGGGCCGGACCGCGCTCTGCCCGGCCCTCGTCCCCGCTCCGGGCCGCGGCCGATGCCGGGTCTTTGCACTGCAGCACCCGCCGGTGGAGGGCCGGGCCGAGCGCCCGGGCCGCCCCGCCCCGGCCCGGCCCTCGGCCCTGCTCTGAGCCACTGAAGACCCCGGGGCTTAGCTCCGCGGACTACGTGGTCCGAGAGACGGGCCGCGTGCCGGGGCCGCCCCGCGCCCGGCTCGGCCCCAGCCCCGCTCCTGGACGCTGCCGACCCCGGGTCTTAGCTCCGCGGCAACCAACGGCGGAGGGCCGGTCCTCGCGCCTGGGTCGGCCGTGCCCGCCACGGCCATCGGCCCCGCTCCGGGCTGCTGCCTACCCTGGGGCTTAGCTCCGCAGCACCCGTCGGTGGAGGACCGGGACGCACTTGGGTCGACTGCGCCTGCCACGGCCCTCCTCCCCGCTCTGGGACAGTGCCGACCCCGGGGCTTAGGTCCGCGGCACCCGCCGTAGGAGGACAGGGCTGCGTGCGCAGGCTACCCTGCGCCCGGCCCATCCCTCGGACCCGCTCCGGGCCGCTGCCGGCCCCGGGGCTTAGCTCCGCGGCACCCGCCAGCCAAGGGGTGTGCCGCGCGCCCGGACCACACCGTGCCCGTATGGGCTCTCGGTCCCGCTCTGGGTCGCTCCCAATCCCGGGGCTTAGCTCTGGGGCAGCCGACGGCGGAGGGCCAGGCCGCGCGCCCTGACCGCCCCGCACCCATCCTGGCCCTCGGCCCCAGTCCGGCCGCAGCCAACCCTGGGGCTTAACTCCATGGCACCCGCCGACGGAGGACCGGGCCTCGCGCCTGGGCCGCCCCGCGCCCGGTACGGCCCTCGGCCCCATTCCGGGACGCTGCCGACCCAGGGGCTTAGCTCTGCTGCAACTGCGGGCCGAGGGCCGGGCCGTGTTCACGGGCTACCCCGATCCCATACCTACTCTCGGTCGCACACCGGGCCGCTGCCGACACCGTAGCTTAGCTCCGCAGAAACCTCCAGTGTAAAGTGCCGGTGGGCGCGTCCGCGACGGCCGTGCCCGATCCTGCCCTCGTTCCCGCTCCGGGCGGCTACAGACCCCAGGGCTTAGCTCCGCGGAACCGGCCAGCGAAGGGGCGGGCAGCGCACCCCGACCACACCGTCCCCGGCCGGGCCCTCGACCCCGCTCAGGGCCGCTCCCTACCCCGGGGCTTAGCTCCGGGGCAGCCGACAGCGGAGTGCCAGGCCGCGCGCGCGGGTTGCCCGGCGACCGGCCCGTCACTTGGCCCCGCTCCGGGCCGCTGCCGACCCTGGGACTTAGCTCAGCGGCTCCCGCCGGAGGAGGGTCGTTCTGCGCGTCCGGGTCAGTCGCGCCCAGCCCAGCCCTCGGCCCCACTCCGGGCCGCTGCTGACCCAGGTGCTTAGCTCCGCTGCACAAGCAGGCTGAGGGCCGGTCCGCGCTCCCGGGCCACCCTGCACCCGGCCCGGCCCTCGGCCCCACTCCGGGCCGCTGCAGACCCAGGGGCTTAGCTCCACGGCACCCGCGAGCCGAGGGCTGGGCCGCGTGCCTGGGCCGCCCTGCGCCCGGCCCGCCCCTCGGCCCCTCTCCGGGCCGCTGCCGACCCCGGGCTTAGCTCCAGGGCACCCGCCGGCGGAGGGGCGGGCCGCGAGCCAGGCCGCCCTGTGCCCAGCCGGGACCTCGGCACCGCTGCCGGCCACTGCCGACCCCGGGGCTAAGCACCGCAGCACCCGCTGCTGGAGGGCTGGTCCTCGCGCCCGAGCCCGCCGCGCCCGGCGCTGCCCTCGGCCCCGCTACGGGCCGCTGACGACCCCAGGGCTCAGCTCCGCGGCACCCGCCGGCGGAGGGCCGGGACGCGCGCCCGGGCAACCCCGCACCCGGCCCGGCCCTCGTCATAGCTCCGGGCCGCTGCCGACCCCGGGGTTTAGCTCCGTGGCACATGCGGGCAGAGGGCCGGGCCGCGAGCCCGGTTTGCCCCGCGCCCAGCCCGGCCACTGCCCCGCTTTTGGCCGCTGCCGACCCCAGGGCTTAGCTCCGCGGCACCCCCCGGCGGAGGGCACGGCCGCACGCCGGGGCTGACCCGGGCCCGGCACAGCCCTCGTTCCCGCTTCGTGCCCCTGCCAACCCCGGGGCTTAGCTCCGCGGCACCCACTGTCGGAGGACCGGTCCGCGCGCCCAGCCAGCCCCGCGCCCAGCCCGACCGTCCTCCCCGCTCCGGGCCACTGCCGACCCAGGGGCTTAAATCCGTGGCACAAGCGGGCCGAAGGAGCGGGCCGCGCACCCGGGCCAGCCCGCGTCCAGCCCGGCCCTCAGCCCTGCTCCGGGCCGCTGCCGACCCAGGGGCTTAGATACACGGCACCCGCGAGCCGAAGGCCGGGCCGCGTGCCTGGGCCTCACTGCACCTGGGCCAGCCCTCGGCCCCTCTCCGGGCCGCTGCCGTCACCAGGGCTTAGCTCCGCGACACCCGCCGACGGTATGCCGGGCCGCGCGCCCGGGCCGGCCGCACCCGACCCGGCCCTCGGCTCAGCTCTGGGCGGCTGCCGACCCCGGGGCTTAGCTCCGCGGCTCCCGCCGGAGGGTCGGTCCACGCGTCCGGGTCAGTCGCGCCCGGCCCGGCCCTCGGCATTGCTCCAGGCCGCTGCTGACCCAGGTGCTTAGCTCCGCTGCACAAGCGGGCTGAGGGCCGGTCCGCGCTCCCGGGCCACCCTGCACCCAGCCCGGCCCTCAGCCCCTCTCCGGGCCACTGCCGACCCCGGGGCTTAGCTCAGCGGCACCCGCTGGCGGAGGGCCGGGCCGCACGCCCGGGCCACCCCGCGCCCGACCCAGCCCTAGGCCTAGCTCCGGGCCGCTGCCGACCCCAGGGTTTAGCTCCGCGGCACACGCGGGCAGAGGGCCGGGCCGCAAGCCCGGTTTGCCCCACGCCTGGCCCGGCCACTGGCCCCGCTTTTGGCCGCTGCCGACCCCGGGGCTTAGCTCGACGGCACCCACCGGCTGAGGGCCGGGCCGCGCGCCCGGACCGCCCCGCGCCCGGCCCGGCTCTTGGCCCCTCTCCGGGCCGGTGCCGACCCCGGGGCTTAACTCCGTGGCACCCGCTGGCGGAGAGGCGGGCCGCGTGCCCGGGCCACCCTACGCCCTGCACGGCCCTGGGCCCCGCTCCGGGTCGGTGCCAACTCCGGGGCTTAGCTCCACGGCACCCGCTGGCGGAGAGGCGGGCCGCGCTCTCGGGCCACCCCGTGCCCGGCCGGGCCCTCGGCTCCGCTCCGGGCCGGTGCCGACCTCGGGGCTTAACACCTCGGCACCCGCCGGCAGAGGACCGGGCCGCTCGCACGGGCTGCCCCGCACCCGCCCCCGGCCGTTGGCCCCGCTACTAGCCGCTGCCGACCCCCGGGTTTAGCTCCGCGGCACCAGCGGGCCCAGGGCCGGGCCACGGGCCCAGGCCACCCCACTCCCTTCGCGACCCCCGGCTGCGCTTCGGGCCGCTGCCGACCCCGGGGCTTATCTCCATGCTTCCCACCGGTGGAGGGTCGGTCCGCAAGCCCTGGAAGGTCACGCCTCGCCTGGCCTTCGGCCCCGTTCCAGGCCGCTGGCGACCCCATGCTTAGCTCCGCGGCACATGCGGGACGAGGGCCCGGCCGCGAGCCCAGGTTGCCCCGCGCCCGGCCCGGACATCGGCCCCACTTTTGGCCGCTGCCGACCCCGGGGCTTAGCTCTGCGGCACCCCCGGCAGAGGGCTGGGCCGTGCTCCGGGGCCGACCTGGGCCCGGCACGGCCCTCGTTCCCGCTTCGGGCTGCTGCCCTCCACGGGGCTTAGCTCCACGGCTCCCGCAGGCGGAGGTTCGGTCCACGCGCCCAGGCCGGCCGTGCTCGGCACGGCTCTCGGCCCCAGTCCTGTCCACTGCCAACCCCGGGGCTTAGCTGCGCGGCACCCACTGGCGGAGGGCCAGTCCGCTCACCCGGGCCGGTCGCGCCCGTCCCGGGCCTCGGCCCCGCTGGGGGCCGCTCCCAACCCCAGGGTTTAGCTCCGTGGCACACGCCAGCGAAGGCCCGGACCGCGCGCCCGGGCTGTCCCGCTCACGGCCCGGAACTTGGCCCCGCTCCGGGCCGCTGCCGACCCCGGGGCTTAGATCCGCGGCACCCGCAGCCCGAGGGCCGGTCCGTGCGCCTGGGAGGCCGTGCCTGGCTCGGCCCTCGGCCCTGCTCCGGGCCGCTGCCGACCCCGGATCTTAGCTCCGCGGCACCCGCGGACCGAGTGCCGGGCCGCACGCCAGGGCCCCCCCTTGCCCTGCCTGGCCCTCGGCCCCGTTCCGGTCCCCTGCCGACCCCGGGGCTTAGATCCGCGGAACATGTGGGCCGAGGACCGGGCCGTGCCACCGGGATGCCCTGCGCCCTTACTGACCCTCGGTCGCGCTCCGGGCTGCTGCCGACCCTGGGACTTAGCTCCGCGGGACCTGCCGGCGGAGGGCCGAGCCGCATTTGGGGGCTGCCCCGCTTTTGGCACGGCCCTCGTACCCACTCCGGGACGTTGCCGACCCCGGACCTTAGCTCCGCAGCACCCGCGGACCAAGGCTTGGGCCGCGTGCCCGGGCCACCCCATGCCCTGATTGGCCCTCGGCCCCGTTCCGGGCCGCTGCCGTCCTGGGGAATTAGCTCCACGGCACCCGCGGGCCGAAGGCCCGGCCGCGCGCACAGGCTGCCCCGTGCCCGTCACGGCCCACGGCCCCTCAACTGGCCGCTGCCGACCCCAGGGCTTACCTCTGCGGAAACCTCTGGCCGAGTGTTGGGCCATGACACAGGGCTGCCCCGCGACTTTACCGACCCGCGACCGCGCTAGGGCGGCTGCCAACCCCCGGGCTTAAACCCGCGGCACCCACCAGTGGAGGGACGAGCCGCGAGCCAGGCCGCCCCGTGCCCGGCGGGGCGATGGCGACGCTCTGGACCGCTGGCGACCCCACAGCTCAGCTCCGCGGCACCCGCCGGCGGAGGGCTGGGCCGCGTGCCCGGGCCACCCAGCGCCCGGCCCGGCCCCCAGCCTCTCTCCTGGCCGCCGCCGACCCCAGGCTTAGCTCCGCGGCACACGCAGGCCAAGGGCCGAGCCGCGAGATGGGGTTGCCCTGCGCCCAGGCCCGGCCATCGGCCTGACTTTTGGCCGCTGCCGACCCCGGGGCTTAGCTCCGTGGCACCCCCGGTGGAGGGCCGGGTCGCGCGCACGGGCCGACCCGGGCCCGGCACGGTCCTCGTTCCTGCTTCAGGCTGCGGCCGAACCCGGGACTTAGCTCCGCGACTCCCGCAGGCGGAGGTTCGGTCCACGCGCCCGGGCCAGCCAAGCTCAGACCGGCCCTCGGCCCCGCTCCGGGCCGCTGCCGACCCCGGATCTTAGCTCCGCAAAACCCGCGGACCGAGGGCCGTGCTGTGCGCCCGGGCCACCCCGCGCCTGGCCGTCCCTCGGCCCCGCTCTGGGCCACTGCCAAACCCGGGGATTAGCTCTGCGGCACCTGCAGGCCGAGGGACGGGCCGCACTCCCGGGCTGCCCCGCGCCCGTAACGACCCTAGGCCGTGCTCCGGGCCGTTGTCGACACGGGGGCTTAGCTCCACGGCATGCGCCGGCGGAGGGGCAGTCCCCAAGCCGGGCTGCCCCGTGCCCGGCCGGGCCCTCGGCCCTGCTCTGGGCCACTGCTGACCCCAGGGCTTAGCTCCGCGGCTCCCGCAGGCGGAGGGTAGGTCCGCTCGCCCGGGCCGGCCGCGCCCGGCATGGTCCTCGGCCCCGCTCTGGGCCGCTGCTGACCCCGGATCTTAGCTCCCGGCTCCCGCGGACTGAGGGCCGGGCCGCGCCCCCACGCCACCCCGTGCCCAGCCCGGCCCTCGGATATGCTCCTTGCTGATGCCGAGCCCGGGGCTTAGCTCCGCGGCACCCGCGGGCCGAGGGACGTGCCGCACGCCCAGGCCACCCGTGCCTGGCCCGGCCCACAACCCCGCTCCGGGCCTCTGCCGACCCTGGTGCTTAGCTCCACGGAATCCACGGGCCGAGGGCTGACCCGCGCCACCGGGCCGCCCCGCGCCCTTACCGACACTCGGCCGCACTCCAGGCCATTGCTGACACCGGGGCTTAGTTCCACGGCACCAGCCAGCGGAGGGGCGGGCCGCGAGCCCGGCCGCCCCGTGCCCGGCTGGGCCCTCGGCCCCACTCCGGGCCGCTGCCGACTCCGAGTCTTAGCTCCGCGGTACTTGGCGGCGGAGGCCCGTACCTCACGCCCCGGTCGCCCCGCGCCCGGCACGGCCCTCGGCCCCGCTCCGAGCCGCTGCCGACCCCGGGGCTTAGCTCCGCGGCACCCGGGGGCCGAGGGCCGGGCCACGTGCCTCGACTGCCCCGCTCCTGACGCGACCCTCGGCCATGCTCTGGGCCGCTGCCGACCCCGGAGCTTAGCTCCGCGGCACCCGCGGGCCGAGGCCTGGGCCACGTTCCTGGGCCGCCCCGCTCCCATCGCGAACCTTGGCCATGCTCTGGGCCGCTGCCGACCCCGGGGCTTTGCTCCACGGCACCCACGGTCTGAGGGCCGAGCCGCACGCCCGGGCCGCCCCGTGCCCTGCCCGGCCCTCGGCCCCGCTTCGAGCCGCTGCCGACCCCGGATCTTAGCTCCGCGTCACCCGCGGACTGAGGGCCGGGCCTCGAGCCCGGGCCGCCCCGCTTCCGGCCCGCCCCACGGCCCCACTCTGGGCCGCTGCTGACCCCGGGGCTTAGCTCCGCAGCATCCGAGGGCCGAGGGCCGGGCCACCCCACTGGGCCACCCCGTGCCCTTACGGACCCTCAGTCGTGCTCTGGGCCGCTGCCAACCCCCGGGATTAGATCCACGGCACCGGCCAGTGGAGGGACGGGCCGCGAGCCCGGCAGCTCATTGCCCGGCCCGGCCCTCGGCCCCGGTCCGGGCCGCTGCTGACCCAGGTGCTTAGCTCCGCTGCACAAGCGGGCTGAGGGCCGGTCCGCGCTCCCGGGCGACCCTGCGC
Source organism: Sorex fumeus (assembly GCF_029834395.1). NCBI lineage: Eukaryota > Metazoa > Chordata > Mammalia > Eulipotyphla > Soricidae > Sorex > Sorex fumeus. Next base: position 19,010 of record NW_026606311.1, on the reverse strand, counting down.
CCGGCCCTGCCCTCGGCCCCACTCCGGGTCGCTGCAGACCCAAGGGCTTAGCTCCGCGGCACCAGCGAGCCGAGGGCTGGGCCGAGTGCCTGGGCCGCCGTGCGCCCGGCCCGGCCCTCGGCCTCTCTCTGGGCCACTGCCGACCCTGGGGCTTAGCTCAGCGGCACCCGCAGGGCGAGGGCCGGGCCACGTGCCAGGGCCGCCCAGCTCCCGTCGCGACCCTCGGCCGCGCTCTGGGCCGCTGCCGATCCGGGCGCTTAGCTCCGCGGCACACGCCTTCTGAGGGCCGGGCGACGAGCTAAGGCCTCCCGCGCCCAGTCCTGCCCTCATCCCGCTCCGGGCCACTGCCAACCCTGGAACTTAGCTCCGCGGCACCCGCAGACCGAGGGCCGGCCCGCGCGCATGGTCCGCCCCGTGCCCTGCCCGGCCCTCGACTCCACTCCGGGCCGCTGCCATCCCCGGGGATTAGCTCCACGGCTACCGCCGGCGGAGGACCGGGCAGTGCCCCCGCGCCATCCTGCGCCCGGCCCGGCTCTCGGCCCCACGCCGGGCTGCTGCCGACCGTGGGGCTTAGCTCCGCGGCACCCGCCGGCAGAGGGCCGGGCCGCGCACCCAGGCCACCCCGCACCCGGCACGGCCCACAGCCTCGCTCCGGGCTGCTGCCGACCCCGGGGCTTAGCTCCGCGGCACCCGCCGTCGGAGGACCGGTCCGCACGCCCGGGCTGCCCTGCGCCCGGACAGGCCCTCGGGCCCGCTCCGGGCCGCTGCCGACCCAGGGGCTTAGCTCCGAGGCACACATGGGCCGAGGGCCGCGCCGCGTGCCCGGGCTGCCCTGCGGCTCGCCTGGCCCTCGGCCCCTCTCTTGGCCGCTGCCGTCACCGGGGCTAAGCTCCGCGGCACCCGCCGGCGGAGGGCCGGGCCGCACACCCGGGTCGCCCCGCAACCGGCCCGTCGCTTGGCCCCGCTCCGGGCCGCTGCCAACCCTGGGGCTTAGCTCAGCGGCTCCCGATGGAGGAGGGTCGGTCCGCGCGTCCGGGTCAGTCGCGCCCAGCCCGGCCCTCGGCCCCGCTCCGGCCGCTGCTGACCCAGGTGCTTAAATCCGCTGCACAAGCGGCCTGAGGGCCGGTCCGCGCTCCCGGGCCACCCTGCGCCCGGCCCGGCCCTCGGCCCTACTCCGGGCCGCTGCAGACCCAGGGACTTAGCTCCGCGGCACCCGCGATCCGAGGGCTGGGCCGCGTGCCTGAGCCGCCCTGCGCCCGGCCCGGCCCTCGGCCCCTCTCTGGGCCGCTGCCGACCCCGGGGCTAAGCACTGCAGCACCCGCCGCTGGAGGGCTGGTCCTCGCACCCGAGCCCGCCACGCCCAGCGCTGCCCTTTGTCCTGCTACGGGCCACTGCCGACCCCGGGGTTTAGCTCCGCGGCACACGCGGGCAGAGGGCCGGGCCGCGAGCCCGGTTTGCCCCGCGCCCGGCCCGGCCACCAGCCCCGCTTTTGGCCACTGCCGACCCCAGTGCTTAGCTCCGCGGCACCCCCCGGCAGAGCACCCGGCTGCAGGCCTGGGCTGACCCGGGCCCGGAACAGCCCTCGTTCCCGCTTCGTGCCGCTGCCGAACCCGGGGCTTAGCTCCGCGGTACCTGGCGGCGGAGGCCCGTACCTCGCGCCCCGGTCGCCCCGCACCCGACACGGCCCTCAGCCCCGCTCCGAGCCGCTGCCGACCCCGGGGCTTAGCTCCGCAGCACCCGCGGGCCGAGGGCCGGGCCACGTTCCTCGACTGCCCCGCTCCCGTCGCGACCCTTGGCCATGCTCTGGGCCGCTGCCGACCCCGGAGCTTAGCTCCGTGGCACCCGCGGGCCGAGGCCCGGGCCACGTTCCTGGGCCGCCCTGCTCCTTCGCGAACCTTGGCCATGCTCTGGGCCGCTGCCGACCCAGGGCCTTAGCTCCGTGGCACCCACGGACTGAGGGCCGAGCCGCGCGCCCGGCCCGCCCCGCGCCCGGCCCGCCCCACGGCCCCGCTCCGGGCCACTGCTAACCGCGTGGCTTAGCTCCACGGCACCCGCGGGCCGAGGGCCGGGCTGCCCCACAAGCTGCCCCGTGCCCTTACGGACCCTCAGCCGCGCTCTGGGCCGCTGCCAACCCCCGGGCTTAGATCCACGGCACCGGCCAGCGGACGGACGGGCCGCGAGCCCGGCCGCTCATTGCCCGGCCGGGCCCTCGGCCCCGCTCTGGGCCGCTGCCGACCCCGGTGCTTAGCTCTGCGGCACCCGCCAGTGGAGGGCCGGTCCGCGCACCCGGGCCACCCTGCACCCGGCCCGGCCCTCGGCCCCACTCCAGGCCGCTGCAGACCCAGTGTCTTAGCTCCACGGCACCCGCGAGCCGAGGGCTGGGCCATGTGCCTGGGCCACCCTGTGCCCAGACCGACCATTGGCCCCTCTCTTGGCCGCTGCCGACACGGGGGCTTAGCTCCGCGGCACCCGCGAGCCGAGGGCTGTGCCGCGTGCCTGGGCCACCCTGCACCTGGCCCGGCCCTCGGCCCGACTTCGGGCCGCTGCAGACCCAGGGGCTTAGCTCCGCGGCACCCGCGAGCCGAGGGCCGGGGCACGTGCCCGGGCCACCCCACTACCTTCGCGACCCTCGGCCTCGCTTCGAGCCACTGCCGACCCCGGGGCTAAGCACCGCAGCATCCACCGCTGGAGGGCTGGTCCTCCCGCCCAAGCCCTCCGCGCCCAGCGCTGCCCTCGGCCCCGCTCCGGGCCGCTGAGGACCCCAGGGCTCAGCTCCGCGGCACCCACCGGCGGAGGGCCGGGACGTGCGCCTGGGCAACCCCGCACCCGGCCCGGCCCTCGTCCTAGCTCCGGGCCGCTGCCGACCCCGGGGTTTAGCTCCGTGGCACATGCGGGCAGAGGACCGGGCCGCGAGCCCGGTTTGCCCCGCACGCGGCCCAGCCACCGGCCCCGCTTTTGGCCGCTGCCGATCCCGGGGCTTAGCTCCGAGCCAGCCCCCGGCGGAAGGCCGGGCCGCGCGCCCAGGCCACCCCGCACCCGGCCCGGCCCACGGCCTCGCTCCGGGCTGCTCCGGGCCCGGCACAGCCCTCGTTCCCGCTTCGTGCCCCTGCCGACCCCGGGGCTTAGCTCCGCGGCACCCACCGTCGGAGGACCGGTCCGCGCGCCCAGGCAGCCCCGCGCCCGGCCCTACCGTTCTCCCTGCTCCGGGCCACTGCCCACACAGGGGCTTAGCTCTGCGGCACACGTGGGCCGAAGGACCAGGCCGCGCACCCGGGCCGGCCCGTGTCCTGCCCGGCCCTTGGCCCCTCTCTTGGCCGCTGCCCTCACCGGGGCGTAGCTCCGCGGCACCCGCCGGCGGAGAGCCGGGCCGCGCGCCTGGGTCACACCGCGTCCGGCCCGTCGCTTGGCCCCGCTCCGGGCCGCTGCCAAACCTGGGGCTTAGCTCAGCGGCTCCCGATGGAGGAAGATCGGTCCGCGCATCAGGGTCAGTCGCGCCCAGCCCGGCCCTCGACCCCACTCCGGGCCGCTGCTGACCCAGGTGCTTAGCTCTGCTGCACAAGCGGCCTGAGGGCCGGGTCGCGCTCCTGGGCCACCCTGCGCCTGGCCCGGCCCTCGGCCCCACTCCGGGCCACTGCAGACCCAGGGGCTTAGCTCCGCGGCACCCGCGAGCCGAGGGCTGGGCCGTGTGCCCGGGCCGCCCTGCGCCCGGCCCGGCCCTCGGCCCCTCTCCGGGCCGCTGCCGACCCCGGGGCTAAGCACCGAAGCACCCGCCGCTGGAGGGCTGGTCCTCGCGCCCGAGCCCGCCACGCCCGGCGCTGCCCTTCGTCCCGCTCCGGGCCGCTGCCTACCCCCGGGTTTAGCTCCGCGGCACACGCGGGCAGAGGGCCGGGCCGCGAGCCCGGTTTGCCCCGTGCCCGGCCCGGCCACCAGCCCCGCTTTTGGCCGCTGCCGACCCCAGTGCTTAGCTCCGCGGCACCCCCTGCCAGAGCGCCCGGCCGCAGGCCTGGGCTGACCCGGGCCTGGAACAGCCCTCGTTCCCGCTTCGTGCCGCTGCCGAACCCGGGGCTTAGCTCCGCGGCACCCGCAGGGTGAGGGCCGGGCCACGTGCTCGGGCCGCCCAGCTCCCATCGCGACCCTCGGCCGCGCTCTGGGCCGCTGCCGATCCGGGCGCTTAGCTCCGCGGCACACGCCGTCTGAGGGCCGGGCCACGAGCTCAGGCCTCCCGTGCCCGGCCCTGCCCTCATCCCACTATGGGCCACTGCCAACCCCGGACCTTAGCTCCGCGGCACCTGTGGAACGAGGGCCGGGCCGCGCTCATGGTCCGCCCCGTGCCCTGCCCGGCCCTCGGCTCCGCTCCGGGCCGCTGCCATCCCCGGGGATTAGCTCCGCGGCTACCGCTGGCGGAGGACCGGACAGCGCGCCCAGGCAGCCCCGCGCCCGGCCCGGCCGTCCTCCCCGCTCCGGGCCACTGCCGACCCAGGGGCTTAGCACCGCGGCACACGCGGGCTGAGGGACGGGCCGTGCTCCCGGGCCAGCCCGTGCCAGGCCCGGCCATCGGCCCCACTTTTGGCCGCTGCCGACCCCGGGGCTTAGCTCCGTGGCACCCCCCGGAGGAGGGCCGGGTCGCGCGCACGGGCCGAACCGGGCCCGGCACGGCCCTCGTTCCTGCTTCGGGCTGCGGCCGAACCCGGGGCTTAGCTCCGAGGCTCCCGCAGGCGGAGGTTCGGTCCACGCGCCCGGGCCAGCCGCGCTTGGACCGGCCCTCGGCCCCAGTCCTGGCCATTGCCAACCCAGGGGCTTAGCTGCGTGGCACCCGCCGGCTGAGTGCCAGTCCGCGCGCCCCGGCCAGTCGCGCGCATCCCGGCCCTCGGCCCCGCTCCGGGCCGCTGCCGAGACCAGGGCTTAGCTCCGCGGCACCCGCCGACGGAGGGCCGGGCCGCGCGCCCGGCCGGCCACGCCCAACCCAGCCCTCGGCCCAGCTCCGGGCCGCAGCCGACCCCGGGACTTAGCTCCGTGGCACCCGCGGACGGAGGGTCGGGCCGCGCGCCCGGGCCACCCCGCGCCCGGCCCAGCCCTTGGCCCCGTTCCGGTTCACTGCCGACCCCGGGGCTTAGCTCTGCGGCACCTGCGGGCCGAGGGATGAGCTGCGCTCCCGGGCTGCCCCGCACCCTTACCGACCCTCGGTCGCACTCCGGGCTGCTGCCGACCCCGGGGCTTAGCTCCGCGGCACCCATCAGCGAAGGGGTGGGCCACGCTCCCGGGCCAGCCCACGCCCGGCCCGGCCCTCGGCCCCGCTCCGGCCGCTGCTGACCCAGGGGCTTAGCTCCGCGGTATCCACAGGATGAGGGCCGGGCCACGTGCCCGGGCCGCCCCGCTCCCGTCGCGATCCTCGGCCATGCTCTGTGCCACTGCCGATCCCGGGGCTTAGCTCCGCGGCACCCACAGGATGAGGGCTGTGCCACGTTTCCGGGCTTCCCCGTTCCCGTCGCGACCCTCGGCCATGCTCTGTGCCTCTGCCGACCCCGGGGCTTAGCTCCGCGGCACCCGCGAACTGAGGGCCGAGCCGCGTGCCCGGGCCGCCCCGTGCCCTGCCCGTCCTACGGCCCCGCTCCGGGCCGCTTCTTACCCTGGGGCTTAACTCCGCGGCACCCGCAGACCGAGGGCCGGGCTGCGCGCATGGTCTGCCCCGTGCCATGCTGGCCCTCGGCTCTGCTCCGGGCCGCTGCCATCCCCGGGGATTAGCTCCGCGGCTACCGCCGGCGGAGGACCGGGCAGCGCGCCCGGGCCACCCTGCACCCGGCCCGGCCCTCGGCTCCACGCCGGGTCGCTGCCGACCCTGGGGCTTAGCTCCGCGGCACCCGCCGGCGGAGGGCCGGGCCGCGCGCCCAGGCCACCCCGCACCCGGCCCGGCCCACAGCCTCGCTCCGGGCTGCTGCCGAACCCGTGGCTTAGCTCCGCGGCACCCGCCGTCGGAGGACCGCCCAGGCCGCCCTGCGCCTCGCCCGGCCCTCGGCCTCTCTCTTGGCCGCTGCCGTCACCGGGGCTTAGCTCCGCGGCACCAGCGGGCAGAGGGCCAGGGCACGTGCCTGGGCCGCACCGCTCCCTTCGCGACCCTCGGCCGCGCTCCGGGCCACTGCCGAACCCGGGGCTTAGCTCCGCGGCACCCACCGGCAGAGGGCCGGGCCGTGTGCCCGTGTCGCCCCGTGACGGGCCCGTCGCTTGGCCCCGCTCCGGGCCGCTGCCAACCCTGGGGCTTAGCTCAGCGGCTCCCGCCGGGGGAGGGTCGGTCCGCGCGTCCGGGTCTGTCGCGCCCAGCCCGGCCCACGGCCCCGCTCCGGGCCGCTGCAGACCCAGGTGCTTAGCTCCGATGCACCCGCGAGCCGAGGGCTGGGCCACGTGCCTGGACTGCCCTGCGCCCGGCCCGGCCCTCGCCCCTCTCCGGGCCGCTGCCGACCCCGGGGCTTAGCTCCGCTGCACCCGCCGTCGAAGTGTGGGCCGGGAGCCAGGCCGCCCCGTGCCCGGCCGGGACCTCGGCACCGCTCCGGGCCGCTGCCGACCCCGGGGCTAAGCACCGCAGCACCCGCCGCTGGAGGGCTGGTCCTCGCGCCCGAGCCCGCCGCGCCCGGCCCGGCCCTCGGCCACTCTCCGGGCTGCTGCAGACTCCTGGGCTTAGCTCCGCGACACCCGCCAGCGAAGGGGCGTGCTGCGCGCCAGGACCACACCGTGCCCGGCCGGGCTCTTGGCCCTGCTCCGGGCTGCTCCCTACCCCGGGGTTTAGCTCCGGGGCACCTGCCGGCAGAGGGCCAGGTCGCGCGCCCTGGCCACCCCACGCCGGTCCTGGCCCTCGGCCTCGCTCCGGGCCGCAGCCGACCCCGGGGCTTAGCTCCGTGGAACCCGCGGGCCGAGGCCAGGACCGTGCGCCCGGGCCACCCTGCACCCGATCCGGGCCTCGTCCCCGCTTCGGGCCGCTGCCGACGCCAGGGCTTAGCTCCGCGGCACCCCCCGGCGGAGGGCCCGGCCGCCCGCCTGGGCTGACCCGGTCCCGGCACAGCCCTCGTTCCTGCTTCGTGCCGCTGACGACCTCGGGGCTTAGCTCCGCGGCATCCACCGTCGGAGGACCGGTCCGCGTGCCCAGGCAGCCCCGCGCCCGGCCTGGCCGTCCTCCCCGCTCCGGGGAACTGCCGACCCAGGGGCTTAGCTCGCGGCACACGCGGGCCGAGGACCGGGCCGCGCCCCTGGGCCAGCCCGCGCGCGGGCCGGCCCTCGGCCCCTCTTCCGGCCACTGCCGACACCAGGGCTTAGCTCCGCGGCACCCACCGACGGAGGGCTGGGCCGCGCGCCCGGGCTGGCCGTGCCCGTCCCGGCCCTCGTCCCAGCTCCGGACCGCTGCCGACCCCGGTGCTCAGCTCCACGGCACCCGCGGGCCGAGGGCCGTGCCGCAATCCAGGGCCGCCCCACGCACGGTCCGGCCATTGGCACCTCTCCGGGCCGCTGCCGACCCCGGGGCTTAGCTCCGCGGCACCCCCCGCCGGAGGGCCGGGCCAAGCTTCCGGGCCGATCAGGGCCCGGCACGGCCCTCGTCCCTGATTCGGGCCGCTGCCGACTCCGGGGTTTATATCCGCGGCACCCGCCGTCAGAGGACCGGTCCACGCGCCCAGGCTGCCCCGCGTCTGGCACGGCCCTCGGCCCCTCTCCGGGCCGCTGCTGACTCCGGGTCTTAGCTCTGCGGCACCCGTCAGCGAAGGGGCGTGCCGCGTGCCTGGACCACACCATGCCCGGCCGGGCCCGTGCCCCTGCTCCGGGCTGGTCCCTACCCCGGGGCTTAGCTCCGGGGCACCCGCGGTGGAGGGCCAGGCCATGCGCCCTTGCCGCCCCGCGCCTGTGCTGGCCCTTGGCCCCACTCTGGGCCACAGCCGACCCCGGGGCTTAGCTCCGCGGAACCCGCGGGCTGAGGCCCAGACCGCGCGCCCGGGCCGATCCGGGCCCAGCACGGCCCTCGTTCCCGCTTCGGGCTGCTGCCGACCACGGATCTTAGCTCCGCGGCACCCGCGGACCGAGTGCCGGGCCGCGTGCCCGGGCCGCTACGCACCTGGCCCGTCACATGGCTGCGCTCTGGGCTGCTACTGACCCCGGGGCTTATCTCCGCGGCACACGCGGTCCCAGGGCTGGGCCACGAGCTCGGGCCGCCCGCGCCCGGCCTGGCCCTCGGCCACTGCCGACCCCGGGGCTTTGCTCCGCAGCACCCGCCGGCGGAGGGCGGGTCCGTGCGCCTGGGCCGGCCGCTCCCGGCCCGGCCCACGGCCCCGCTCCGGGCCGCTGCCGATACCGGGGCTTAGCTCTGCGGAACCCACGTGCCGAGGGCCGGGTCGCACCACCAGGCCGCCCTGGGACCTTACAGACCCTTGGTCGTGCTCCGGGCTGCTGACGACCCCGGGACTTAGCTCCGCGGCACTCGCAGGCCGAGCCCCGGGCCCGCGCGCCCGGGCCACCCCGCTACTGGCCCGGCCCTCGGCCCCGCTCTGGGCCACTGGCGACCACGGGGCTTAGCTCCGCGACACTCGCTGGCCGAGGGCCGGGCCGCGTGCCCGGGCCGCCCCGCGCCCAGCCCGCCCCACGCCCCCGCTCCGGGCCGCTGCCGACCCAGGGGCTTAGCTACGCGGAACCCGAGGGCATAGGACCGGGCCGCACCACAGGGCCGACCCGCGCCCTTACCGACCCTCGATCGCGCTCCAGGCTGCTGCAGATCCCGGGACATAGCACTGCGGCACCCACCGGCGGAGGGCCGGGCCACATGCGGGGGCCGCCCCGCTCCCGGCACGGACCTCGGACCCGCTCCGGGCCGCTGCCAACCCCGAATCTTAGATCCGTGGCACCCACAGACCGAGGGCCAGACCGCGCGCCCAGGCCGCCCCGTGCCCTGCCCGGCCCTTGGCCCTGCTCCAGGCCGCTGCCGTCCCCAGGGGATTAGCTCCACAGCAACCACCGTCGGAGGACCGGGCCGCGTGCCCGGGCCACCCTGCGCCCAGCCCGACCCTTGGCACCGTTCCAGGCCACTGCTGACCCCGGGGCTTAGCTCTGCGGCACCCGGGGGGCCGAGGGCCCGGCCGCGCGCCCGGGCCGACCCGCGCCCAGCATGGCCCACGGCCCCGCTCCTGTCCGCTGCTGACCCCAGGGCTTAGCTCTGCGGAAACCTCAGGCCAAGGGCCGGGCCGGGACACTGGGCTGCCCTGTGCCCTTACCGAACTGCGGCCGTGCTCCGGGCCGCTGCCGACCCCTGGGCTTAGGTCCGCGGCACGCGCCAGCAGAGGGACGGGCCGCGAGCCAGGCAGCCCCGTGTCCGGATGGGCCCTCGGCCCCGCTCCGGGCCTCTGCCGACCCCGGGGCTTAGATCTGCGGCTCCCGCAGGCGAAGGTTTGGTCCACGCGTCCGGGCCGGCCGCGCTCTGCCCGGCCCTCGGCCCCAGTCCTGGCCACTGCCGACCACTGGGCTTAGCTGCGCGGCACTCACCGGCAGAGGGCCGGTCCGCGCGCCAGGGCCGGTCGTGCCCGTCCCGGCCCTCGGCCCCGCACAGGACCGCTGCCGACCCCGGATCATAGCTCCGCGGCACCCGCGGACTGAGGGCCGGGCCACGCACCCGGGCCGCCCCTTGCCCTGCCCAGCCCTCGGACCCGCTCCGGGCCGCTGCCAACCCTAGGGCTTAGCTCTGCGGCACACGTGACCCGAGGGCCGGGCCGCGAGCACGTGTTGCCCCGCGCCTGGCCCGGCCATCGGCCCCACTTTTGGCCGCTGCCGACCCCGGGGCTTAGCTCCACGGAACCGGTGGGCCGAGGGTCAGACCGCGCGCCCGGGCCGACCCGGGCCCAGCACGGCCCTCGTTCCCGCTTCGGGCTGCTGCCGACCCTGGATCGTAGCTCCGCGGCACCCGCGGACCGAGGGTCGGGCCGCGTGCCCAGGCCACCCTGCGCTCGGGCCCGGCCCTCGGCCCCGCTCCGGGCAACTTCCAACCCCAGGGGTTTAGTTCCGCCGCACACGCGGTCCGAGGGCCGGGTCGCGCTCCCGGGCCACCCCGCACCCGGTCCGACCCTCGGCCCCACTCCGGGCCACTCCCAACACCGGGGCTTAGCTCCACGGCACACGCGGTCTGAGTGCCGGGCTGTGAGCCCGGGCCGCCGCGCATCTGGCCTGCCATCGGCCCCACTTTCAGTCACTGCCGACCGCGGGCCTTAGCTCCGCGGCACCCGCCGGCTGAGGGCCGGGCCTCGCGTCCGGGCCGCCCTGCGCCCGGCCCATCGCTCGGCCCCGCTCATGGCCGCTGCCGACCCTGGGGCTTAGCTCCGTGGCACCCGCCGGCGGAGGACTGGGCCGCGCGCCCATGCCACCCCGTGCCGGCCCGGCCCTCAGACTCGCTCCGGGCCGCTGCCGACCCCGGGGCTTAGCTCCGCGGAACCCGCCTTCAGAGGACCAGTTCGCGCACCCATGCTTCCCCGCGCCAGGCCTGGCTCTCGACCCTGCTCCTGGCCGCTGCCGACCCAGGTGCTTAGCTCTGCTGCACAAGCGGGCTGAGGGCTGGTCCGCACTCCCAGGCCACTCCGCGCCGGCACGGCCCTCGGCCCCACTCCGGGCCACAGCTGACCCCGGGGCTTAGCTCCGCAGCACCCGCCGGCGTAAAGGGCTGGTCCACGCGCCCGGTCCGGCCATGCCCAACCCGGCCCTCGGGCCCGCTCCGGGCCGCAGCAGACCAGGGGCATACCTCCGCGGCACTCGCCGGCAGCGGGCCGGGCCATGGGCCCGGGACACCCCATGCCTGGGCCGGCCCTCGGCCCCGCTCCGGGCCGCTGCAGACCCCGGGGCTTAGCACAGTGGCACCCACGGGCCGAGGGCCGGGACACGTGCCCAGGCCGCCCCGCTCCCGTCGCGACCCTCGACCACGCTCTGGGCCGCTGACGATCCCGGTGCTTAGCTCCGCGGCACACGCCGTCCGAGGGCCGAGCCACGAGCTCGGGCCGCCCGCGCCCGGCCCGGCCATCCACCCCGGTCCGGGCAACTTCCGACCCCAGGGCTTAGCTCCGCGGCACCCGCCGGCGGAGGGCCGATCTGCACGCCCTGGCCGCCCCGCACCCGTCCTGGCCCTCGGCCCCGATCCGGGCTGCAGATGACCCCGGGGATTAGCTCCACAGCACACGCCGGCGGAGGGCCGATCCGCACGCCCTGGCCGCCCCGCGCCCTGGCCGGCCCTCGGCCCCACTCCGGGCCGCTGCAGACCCCGGGGCTTAGCTCCATGGCACCCGCGGGCCGAGGGCCGGGCCACGTGCCCCGGCCGCCCCGCTCCCGTCGCGACCCTCGGCCGCGCTCTGGGCCGCTGACGATTCCAGCGCTTAGCTTCGCGGCACCCGCCGGCAGAGGGCCGGTCCGCGCGCCCGGGCCGGCCGCGCCTGGCACGGCACTCGGCCCCGCTCCAGGCTGCTGCCGACCCCAGATCTTAGCTCCACGGCACCCGTGGACTGAGGGCCGGGCCGTGCTCCCAGGACACCCTGCGCCCGGCGCAGTGCTCGGCCTCGCTCCGGGCCGCTGACGACCCCGGGGCTTAGCTCCGCGGCACGCCCCGGCGGAGGGCCAGGCCGCACGCCCGGGCTACCCTGCGCCTGGCCCGGCCCTCGGCCCTGATCCGGGCCGCTGCCGACCCAGGGGCTTGGCTTCGAGGCACACTCGGGCCGAGGGGCGGGCCGCGCTCCTGGGCCACCCCGCGCCCGGCCCGACCCTTGGCCCAGCTCTGGGCCACTGCTGACCCCGGGGCTTAGCTCCGCGGCACCCGCCGTCCGAGTGCCGGGCTGCACGCCCTGGCCGCCCCGCGCACGACACGTCACTCAGCCCCGCTCCGGGCCGCTACAGATCCCGGGGCTTAGCTCCGCGGCACTCGTGGGCCGAGGGCCGGGCCGCGCGCCCTGGCCGCCCTGCGCCCGGCCAGGCCCACGGACAAGCTCCAGGCTGCTGCCGACCCCGGGGCTTAGCTCCGCAGAACCCGCGGGCCGAGGGCCGGGCCGCAACACCGGGCCACCCCGTGCTCTTACAGACCCTCGGCCGCGCTCCGGGCCGATGCCAACTCCCGGGCTTAGATCCGCGGCATCCGCCAGTGGAGGGACTGGCCACGATCCCGGCCGCCCCGTGCTTGGCCGGACCCTCGACCCCGCTCCGGGCCGCTGCCGACCCCGGGGCTTTGCTCCGCAGAACCCGCGGGCCGAGGGCCGGCCGCCGACACCGGGCCGCCCCGTGCCCTGCCCAACCCTCGGCCCTGCTCCGGGCCGCTGCCGTCCCCGGAGATTAGCACCGCGGCTACCGCCGGCAGAGGACAGGGCAGCGCGCCTGGGCCACCCTGAGCCTGGCCCGACCCTCGGGCCCACTCCAGGCCGCTGCCAACCCTGGGGTTTACCTCCAAGGCACCTGCCGGCGGAGGGCCGGGCCGCGAGCCATGGCCGCCCCGCGCCTTGGCCCGCCCTCGGTCCCGCTCCGGGCCACTGAGGACCCCAGGGCTCAGCTCCGCGGCACCCACGGACCGAGGGACGGGACGCGCTCCCGGGCCGCGCCCGTCCCGGCCCTTGGCCCCGCTCAGGGCCGCGGCCGACACCGGGGCTTACCTCAGCGGCACCCGCCAGCGGAGGGCACGTCAGAACGGCCGGGCCGCCCGCGCATGGCCCGGTCCTCGGTCCCACTCCGGGACGCTGCCGACCCCAGATCTTAGCTCCGCAGAACCCGCGGACCGAGGGCCGGGCCACGACATTGGGCGGCCCCACACCCCTACCAACCCTCGCACTCGCTCCGGGCCACTGCCAACCCTGGGGCTTAGCTCCGCGGATCCCTCTGGAGGAGGGCCGGGCCGCGCGCCCGTGACGCCCCGCGCCCGGCCCAGCCCTCGGCCGCGCTCCAGGCCGCTGCCGACCCTGGGGGAATAACTCCACGTCACACGCCGGCGGAGGGCCGGTCTGCGCGCCGGGTCCAGCCACGACCGGCCCGGTCCTCGGCCCAGCTCCGGGCCGCTAGTGACCCCGGGACTCAGCTCCGCGGCACACGCGGGCCGAGGGGCCGGGCCGCCCGCCCGGGCCACCTCGTGGCCCGGCCCGGCCCTCGGCCCCTCTCCGGGCCTCTGCCGACCCTGGGGCTTAGCTCCGTGGCACCAGCTGGCGGAGGGCCGGGCCGCTCCGTAGGGCGGCCCCGCGCCCGTACCGACCTGAGCCGCCCTCTGGGCCGCTGCCGACCCCGGATCTTAGCTCTGCGGCACCCCCCACCGGGAGGGCCCGGCCCGCGCTCCCCGGCCGACCTGTGCCCGGCACGGCCCTCGTTCCTGCTTCGGGTCGCTGCAGACCCCGGGCCGTAGGTCCGTGGCACCTGCCGTCGGAGGACTGGTCTGCGCGCCCGGGCCGCCCCGCGCCGGGCCCGGCCCGCGGCCCCGCTCCGGGCCACTTCCGACCCCGGGGTTTAGCTCCGCGAAACCCACGGGACGAGAGCCGGGGCGTGCGCCCGGTCCGCCACGTGCCCGGCTTGGGCCTCGGACCCGCTCCGGGCCGCTGCCGACCCTGGGGCTTAGATCCAGGGCACCCGCCGGAGGAGGGCCGGGCTGCGCGCCCGGGTCGCCCTGTGCCTGGCACGGCCCTCAGACCAGCTCCGGGCCGCTGTTGACCCCGGTGCTTAGCAGCGCGGCACCCTCTGGCTGAGGGCCTGGCCGCACGCTTGGGCCTCCCCGTGCCCGTCCTGGCCCTCGGCCCCGCTCCCAGCCGCTGCCGACCATGGGGCTTAGCTCCACGGCATCCGCCGGCGGAGGGGCGGGTTGCGCGCCCGGGACACCCCAATGCCCGGTCGGGGCCCTCTGTCCCGCTCCGGGACTTTGCCGACCCCCGGGGCTTAGCTGCGCGGCACCCGCCGGCCGAGGGGTGCACCGCCTGTCCGGGCAACTACTTGCCCGGCCGGGCTCTCGGCCCAGCTCTGAGCCGCTGCCGAACCCCGGAACTTAGCTCCGCGGCACCCGGGGGCCGAGGGCCGGGAAACGTGCCATGGCTGCCCCCGCACCCGTTGCGACCCTTGGCCGTGCTCCGGGTCGCTGCCGACCCCGGGGCATAGCTCCGAGGCACCCGCTGGCCGAGGGCCGGGCCAACGTGCCAGGGCCGCCCCCGCTCCCGTCCCAACCCTCGGCCGCGCTCACGGCGGCTGGCGACCCCGGGGCTTAGCTCCGCGGCACCCGCGGGCCGAGGGCCGGGCCACGTGCCAGGGCCGCCCCGCTCCCGTCCCAACCCTCGGCCGCGCTCCGGCGGCTGGCGACCCCCGGGGCTTAGCTCCGCGGCACCCGCGGGCCGAAGGCCGGGCCGCGCGCCCTGGCCGCCCTGTGCACGTACGGATCCTCGGCCGTGCTCCGGGCCGCTGCCAACCCCAGGGCTTAGCTCCGCGGCACCCACAGGCGGAGTACCGGGCCCCTCGCCCGGGCAGCCCTGCGCCTGGCCCGGCCCTTGCCCCGGTCTGGGCCGCTGCCGATCCCGGGGTTTAGCCTCGCAGTACACGCTAGCCGAGGGCCGTGCCACATGCCCGGATCGCCCCGCTACTGTCCAGACCCTCGGCCGCGCTCCGGGCCGCTTTCGACCACGGGGCTTAGCTCCGCGGCACCTGTCTGTGGAGGGCCAGTGCGCGCCTGGGCCAGCCGTGCCCAGCCCGGCCCTCAGCCCTGCTCCGGACCGCTGCCGACCCCAGGGCTTAGCTCCGTGGCACCCGCGGACTGAGGGCCGGGCCGCGCGACAGGGCTGCCCCGCTCCCTGCCTGGCCCTCGGCCCCGGCTCTGGGCCGCTGCCAACACCGGGGCTTAACTCCGCGGCAACCGCCGACGGAGGACCAGGCCTCGGGTCCCAGGCCGCCCTGAGCCCGTCCCGGCCCTAGGCCTCGCTCCGGGCTGCTGCCCACCCCGGGCTTAGCTCCGCGGCACCCGCTGGCAGAGGGCCGGGCTGCGCGCCCGGCCGCCCAGCGCCAGGCCCGGCCCTCGGCCCCGCTCCGGGACACTGCCGACCCCGGGGCTTAGCTCCGCAGCACCCGCCAGCTGAAGGCCGGTCTGCGTGCCCGGCCCGACCGCGACCGGCCCTGCCCTCGTCCCCACTCCGGGACGCTGCGGACCATGGGGCTTAGCTCCGCGGCACCCGCCGAAAGAGGGCCAGTCCGCGCGCCCGGGCCGGCCGCGCCCGGCCAGGTCCTCGGCCCTGCTCTGGGCCACTGCCGACCCCTGGGCTTAGCTTCACGGCACCCGCGGACCGAGGGCCGGGCCGCGCGCCCGGGCTACCCCGCTCCCTGTCCGGCCCTCGGCCCTCCTCCGGGCCGCTGCCAACCCTGGGGCTTAGCTCCGTGACACCCGCTGGCGGAGGGCTGGTCCACACGCATGGCCGGGGTCCGGCCCTCTGCCCCACTCCGGGCCACTGCCGACCCCGAATCTTAGCTCCGTGGAACCCTGGGACCGAGGGCGGGGGCCGCGAGCCCGGGACGCCCCACGACCTGCTCGGCCTTCGGCCCTGCTCCAGGCCACAGCCGACCTCTGGGCTTAGCTCTGCGGTACCCGCGGGCCGAGGGCTGGGCCGCGCCATCGGGCGGCCCTGCGCCTGGCCCGACCCTCGGACCCTCTCCGGGCCGCTGCCGACCCAGGGGCTTAGCTCCGCCGCACCGGCCGGCTGAGGGCCGGGCCGCGCGCCCGGGCCACCCAGCTCCCAGACCGGCCCTCGGCCCCGCTCCGGGCCGCTGCCGACCCCGGGTCTTAGCTCCACGGCACCCGCAGGCGGAGGGCTGGGCCTCGCGTGGGGCCGCCCCACGCCCGTCCCAGCTCTCGGGCCCGCCCCGGGCCGCTTCCGACCCCGGGGCTTAGGTCCGTGGTACCCGCCGGCGGAGGGCCGGTCCGCACGTCCGGGCCAGCTGCACCCGGCCCGGCCCTCGGCCCCAATTTTGGCCACTGCCGACCCCGGATCTTAGCTTCGCGGCACCCACCGTCGGAGGGCTGGGCCGCCCGCCACGGCCGACCCGTGCCCTGCACGGCCATCGATCCTGCTTCGGTCCGCAACTGACCCCGGGTCATAGCTCCGCGGCACCCACCGTCGGAGGACTGGTCCACGCACCCCAGGCTGCCCCGCGCCCGTCCCGGCCCTCGGCCCCGCTCCGGGCCACTGCCGACGCCTGGGCTTAGCTCCGCGGCACCCACGGGCCAAGAGCCAGGCCGTGCGCCCGGACCGCCCCGCGCCTGGCCGGGCTCTCGGCCGCTCTCCAGGGCGCTGCCGACCCCGGGGCTTAGCTCCGCAGCACCCACGGGCCGAGGGCCAGGCCGCTCCATCGGGCGGCCCCGCACCCGTACCGACCATCGGCCGCCCTCTGGGCCACTGCCGACCCCGGATCTTAGCTCCGCGGCACCCCACGGCAGAGGGCCAGGCCGCGCTCCCCGGCCGACCTGTGCCCGGCACGGCCCTCGTTCCCGTTTCGGGCCACTGCAGACCCCGGGGGCGTAGATCGGCAGCACCCACGGCATGAGAGCCGGGGTGGCTCCCGGTCCGCCATGTGCCCGGCATGCCCCTCGGACCCGCTCCGGGCCGCTGCCGACTCTGGGGCTTAGATCCGCAACACCTGCCGGAGGAGGGCCGGGCCACGCGCCCAGGCCACCCCACGCCCGGCACGGCCCTCGGACCAGCTCCGGGCCGCTGCCGACCCCAGTGCTTAGCAGCAGGGCACCCGCTAGCCGAGGGCCTGGCCGCGTGCTTGGGCCTCCCCGTGCCTGTCCCGGCCCTCGGCCCCGCTCCGGGCCGTGGCCGACCCCGGGGCTTACCTCCGCGGCACCCGCCATCGGTGGGCCGGGCCGCCCGTTCGGCCCGGCCGTGCCCGGCCCTGCCCTCGTCCCCGCTCCAGACGTTGTCGACACCGGGGCTTAGCTCCGCGGCACCCGCCGGCCGAGGGGTGCACCGCCTGTCCGGGCAACCACTTGCCCGGCCGGGCTCTTGGCCAAGCTCCGAGCCGCTGCCGGCCCTGGGGCTTAGCTCCGCGGCACACGCGGGCCGAGGGCAGGGCCGCACGCCCGGGCTGCCTCGCTCCAGGCCCGGGCCTCGGTCCCGCTCCGTGCCGTTGCCGACTTCGGGCTTAGATCCGCGGCACCCGCCGGCGGAGTGCCGGGCCGCACGCCCGGGCCGCCCCACGCCCGGTACGGCCCTCGGACCAGCTCCGGCCCGCTGCCGACCCCAGTGCTTAGCACCGCAGCACCCGCTGGCCGAGGGCCTGGCCGCGCACTTGGGCCTCCCCGCGCCCGTCCCGGCCCTCGGACCCGCTCCGGGATGCTGCCGACCCCGGGGCTTACCTCCGCAGCACCCGCCGGCGGTGGGCCGGTCCGCACGCCCTGGCCGCCCGTGCACGGCCCGGTCCTCGGCCCCACTCAGGGTCGCTGCCGACCCCGGATCTTAGCTCCGCAGAACCCGTGGACCGAGGGCCGGGCCGCGCCATCGGGCAGTCCCGCGCCCGTACCGACCCTCGCCCATGCTCCGTGCCTCAGCCGACCCCGGTGCTTAGCTTCGCGGCACTCGCCGGCGGAGGAGCGGGCCGCGCGCCTGGGCTGCCCCGCGCACTTCCCGTCCCTCGGCCCTGCTCCGGGCCGCTGCCGACCCCGGGGCTTAGCTCCGCGGCACCCGCCGACGGAGGACCCGGTCACGTGCCTGGGCCGCCCCGCTCCTGCCGGGACCCTCGGCCGTGCTGCGGGCCGCTGCCGACCCCCGGGCTTAGCTCCGCGGCACCTGTCGGCGGAGGACCGTGCGGTGCGTCAGGACTGCCCCGCGCCCTGCCCGGCCATTGTCCCCGCTCCAGGCCGCTGTCGACCCCGGGGCTTAGCTCCGCGGCACCCGCGTGACCGTGCCGCACCGCGCCTGGCCATGCCCTCCGGCCCGGTCTGGGCCTCTGCCGACCCCGGAGGTTAGCTCCACGGCACCCGCCGGCGGAGAACCGTGCCACGCGCTAGGGCTGCCCCGCGCCCGGCCCGGCCCTCGTTCCTGCTCTGTGCCGCTGCTGACCCCGGGGCTTAGCTCCGTGGCACCCGCCGTCGGAGGACCGAGCCACGTGCCTGGGCTGCCCCGCTCCCGTCGGGACCCTCGGGCGCGCTCCGGGCCGCTGCCGACCCTTGGGCTTAGCTCTGCGTCCCCCGTCGACGAAGGGCTGGTCCGCGCGCCGGGGGGCCCCGCGCCCGTCCCGACCTTGGCCCCACTCCGGGCCACTGCCGAACCCTGGGTTTAGCTCTGCGGTACCTGCCATCGGAGGGTCAGTCTGCGTGCCAGGGCCGGCGGTGACCGGCCCGGCCCCCGGCCCGGCTCCAGGGCGCTGCCGACCCCGCGGCTTAGCTCCACAGCACCCGCGGGCCGAAAATGAGGCCGCGCGCCCGGGCCACCCCACGCCTTGCCCGGTCCTCGGTCCCACTCCCGGCCGCTGCCGACCCCGGGGCTTAGCTCTGTGGCACGTGCCGGTAGAGGGCCGGGCCTAGCGCCCGGGCTGCCCCGCGCCTGGCCCGGCCCTCGTCCCCGATCCGGGCCGCTGCCCACCCCAGGTCTTAGCTCCGCGGCTCTAGAGGGCCGATGGCACTCACGGGCCGAGAGATGGGGCCGTTAGCCCTGGCCGACCCGCACCTTGCCCGGCCCTCAGCCACGCTCCCGTCCGCTCCCGTCCCCGGGGCTTACCTCCGCGGCAACCGCCGGCGGCTGATGGGGCCGTGCGCCCGGGCCGTCCCGCGCACGGCCCGGCCCTTGGCCCCGCTCCGGGCCGCTGCCGACCCCAGGGCTTAGCTCCGCGGCACCAGCAGGCCGAGGACAGGGATGCGTGCCTAAGTCGACCCGCGCCGGGCCCGGCCCTCGGCCACGCTCCTGGCCGCTGTCGACCCCGGGGCTTAGCTCCGCGACACACAACGGCGGAGGACCGTGCTGCGCGCCCGGGCCGACCCGCGCCCAGAACAGCCCTCGGACCCGCTCCGGGCCGCTGCGACC